>NW_019154109.1:27143402-27153008 GCF_002288905.1 Enhydra lutris kenyoni | reverse complement strand
GATTACATGTGCACACGTGTGGCTCTGGGTGATTACATGTGCACACGTGTGGCTCTGGGCGCTTGTGTGGGATGTGAATGGGTGGTGATTTGTTTACAGGGTAGGACCAGGGAACTTGGAGAAGTAGCTACTAAAATTTACCCTAGATTTTTGCAGAAGAGGATAGGAAGATAACTGGGCTCCATGGGCAGCCGAGCCTTTGTGGGGCTGGACAACAAGGCATTGAGGGATTTTGTAAAACCTTATGTAGCATCAGTTTGTTGCCAGAAACCCTTGTGCCCATCAGTTGGTCCCAGAGATGAAACTGAACCGATGCCCAGCTTCTTAAGTGATGAGAACATGAACCCTGGACAGGAGGCTGGTTCCTGGTGATTATTTATACGTTTATGGAGCAAACATCTGCTGACGATTGTGTGGGCTTGCGTGTGCCTGCATACACACGACCTCATTTCTTCTCGCAATTCCCGGATTGGTTTGTGTTTTATTTTGGGAGTTTTTAAGAAGTAGCTTTGACTTTGTTTGAGGAGGTGTGGATGTTTATCTAATGGGGAGTGGTGTTGACTTATGCCATCGGATTGCAGGGCAAAGCGTTCAAAGCAAGCTTGGCTCTCTCTCTACCTGCCGTGCCCTTCCCCTCCCCTCCTTTGGCAGAGAGCAACCATGAAGTGAATGGGGACCGGAGAAAGCAAAACTTGTTAAACCAGATGCCTCTTGGAAATGGGACTCCAAGTTACAGGGTTTCCCTTGCAGCTCTCCAAACTCGATGCTAATACCGCCACGCTCATGCGTCCATTTGTGAGTTCCTTCCAGAACAACATAACAGCTTCTGCCAGGAGTGTTCTGGTGTCATCGCTGTTAAGTCTTTTTGTTAAGGAGGACTGTGGAGATGGGCGGAAGGCGTGCTCAGCCCAGAATGTAGGTCTGGGAATTGCAGCTGCTTGGCCGGGGCTCAGCGGCTTGTAATTGCTACCTCGGCTGCGTGAGGCGGCCTGCAGAGTTCCGAAAGCTCCCACGACCGTGTGCATGCCACGAGCAAGTGGCGCTTGGGGAGCCCGTTGCTGGCTCTTTAGTTCTCGTCTTCAGCGGTCTCCTCGAACTATTGCCTAAAGGTTTGTTCCTCCCACACTTTAAGGGGATTGTTTCTGGTGCATTGGACCCGTGCTCACCTCCCTAACATGCTCATGACCAGGAGCCTGTGTATATCTGGGCCACTTTATCTCAGCGGAGCCAACTGTTCGGACAGTAAAGACCACTTCCTGAGCAACCTGGGACCCTCTCTTTACCTTTGGAAAGGGGAAACAGTGGCATACTGCCTCTCAGGGAATGTTAACATAAGTAACTGGAAAATTTCAGAGAAACAGGGAAGAAAAGAAAAGTGGGGAAAAAAACCCAAGGTGATGTTGAGCTAAATCTTCAGCTTAGAATAAAGGGATCTTTAACTCAGGAAAGGGAAGTGGACTGAGGCATTTTAAACCTATTACCACTAGAAATTATTATTTTTCGGCGTCCCTAATTTATGAGAGTTTGACTCTGATGGGTTGATCCGATTTGTAGGAGGGTAGTTTCGTCTGCTTGGGCTGCAGATGAATTCACTACGACAGAACACCCCAAAAAACAGAAATTTATTTTCTTATGGTTCTGGAGGCTCAAGACCTAGTTCCTGGCAGGGTTGGTTTCTGGCGAGGCCTCTCTTCCTGGACCGTGGACAGCTGCCTCCTGGCTCTGTCCTCACCTGATCTTTTCTCTGTGCGTACACACTCTCGATGTCCCTTCCTCTTCTCCTAAGGACCCGAGCTCTCTTGGATTAAGCTCCCTCCACTCTTATAACCTTGTTTAACTCGAATCACCTCCCTGAAGGTCCTCCCTGCAAATACAGTCACTTTGGGACTTAGGGCTTCAACCTGTGAATTTGGCGGGGGCGGGGGGGGGGAGCCAGTTCAGTTCTTAACAGAGAGGAAGTCCTTGTGATTTAAGGGTTAGCCAACTAGTCCCAGTCCTGGTTCATATAAAGTTGATTGGCACAAAGCCACGCCCGTTCACGTGTAAATTGTCTGCAGGCGGTTGTGCGCTCCAAGGGCAGAGTTGAGTGGTTGTGATAGTCTGTCCTACAAAATCCTCAGCTCTTTGCTGCCTGGCCTTGTGCAGAAAAAGCTTGCCAACCCTTGAATTGGCTGAGCCTTGTTCTAATAAGAGGAGGCATTATCGGGTTTTGTATCAGTAATTTCTCTTTATTGACATACAAGTAGACGCTGTTTGTTATTTACAAATTAAATAGGATAGGAAAGGAGAATGAAGAATTGCCCCCGTGGCCAGTAGGTCCTGCCAAGTGGCTGGTCCACATGAAGGCTGACTGGAAAAGATAGCTGTGGTTGGAAGACACTACTGTGTGGCTGTGGGAAAGGCACATTACATCTCAGAGTGAGCCTCGGTTTCTCCCACTGTAAAATGGAAAATTGGGGGACCTGTCTCATAACCTGCTTGCTTGGATCCTGTGAAATAAAGCCACGAGAGCATCCTCTAAATGGTAGGAGGGTTGCATAAATAGAGGGGATTAACCAGTACCCATTCATACTGGTGCAGCTGCTGTAGATACGTGCCTTGTAAAACTATCCTATTATTTAGAGACTGAGGAATATTTGGATGGTGGGAATGTGCTGCTCTGGGAAAAGCAGTTGCCAGTAGGATTTTTATCACATAATTAGAGGCTGTGTTAAATGTGCTGGTGAAAAGAAACTGCTGTGAGCTGCAGCCTGGGCTCACAGGAACGGGGATCCTGAACCTTTTCCCCAAGAATGTTCCTGGAGCAGCGTTCCTGCTTTGGTCTCTTATGTGGTGCTGGCTCTGGCCAGCAGAAACTCCAGGAGGTCCTAAGCCTAGTGCTAGCGCCACAACGGCCTTAGGGACCCTCGTAAAATCACCAGCTACCCACTGGATGCCCCTGCTTTGCACAGCTAGGTGCTGGGCAGCCCCCTCAAGGGTGCGTGCCCTGACGCTGGGGGGTGGTTGCAGGCCGGAAAGTGGGGGAACGGTCAGAATAAGGAAGACCCCAGGTTAGGAGGAGAGATGGGTCTAGCAGAGCTGTTCAGGGTGTTTCTTTGTTGACTTCTTTGTGGATCTCCCTGTTCCTTCAGTATCCCTCAGTATCCCCCTTTAAGCACATGGTTCGGTGTACAGGACAGGGTTGGGGTGAGGATTGAGGAAGGGTCAGCAGACTCTCTGGCCTGGAGCAAATGCCCATTGAATGGTAGTTCTTATTTTTATGGTCATTTCCCAAGTATTTCCTACTCATTAAGTCCCTGTCCCATTCCAGGCCCTGCGGAACAGGGGGAGAGAAAGACATGCAGGTTCTCGGCTTTTGTAGCTGGTGAGGAGGTAGGAGAACCAGAGGTCAGTGGGCTTCGTGTGTGTCCCCCAGGCACGTGTTTCTTACAGTGGCACAGCAAGGCCACTGCTGCCTTCTAGCTCAGTGAGGTCACCTGCCGGGCCCCCCATCCCCCACCCTCCAACCCCAGCCTGCCCCGTCCCAGCCTCCCCTACCCTCCACGACCAAGTTGGGGACCCATCTTCTTCCTGATGAATGCGAGCCTACCCTTGTCCTACTTTTCTCGGGATCCTAAAGCATTTACACACCCAGTTCAACTTGGATTTAAGCGTTGTTTTATGTAGCCTTGAGAGAAGAGACTTGCCTTACTCCTAATTCCTGAGTGCTTCTAACCTCGCACCTGCGTATGCTCAGCAAATGTTGAATTGGGTGGATTCTGATGAGTGTCTACTTCAGGGTCTCTTAACCTCATCACTACTGTTCTGTTGGACCAGATAATCCTTTGTTGGGGGGGCGGCCTGTGCCCAGTGGGACATTCAGCAGCATCCTTGACTTCTATCCACTATGGACCAGTAGCAGTTTTGACAACCCAAAACGGCTCCAGACACCATGAAATGTCCCCAGAGGGCAAATCACTCCTTGCTGAGGCCCACTGATGGACCAAGTTCTACACATGACAGGTATGCTGTCCCTCAGTCGGGTTGTAAATACCTTGGGGAAACTGGGGGAGATTTTTCATTATCTCTACGATGCCTGTATAGGGACAATAGCATAAATGTCTCATAAATGTTTGTTTACTCCGTCCGCTCAGCTCGTCTTCCTGGTTGTACCATTTCCACCTGAGGCTGGGCAGAATGGGAAGTCTGAGGCCATGTTCATCATTGTCAGTTAGCACAGATTAAATAAATACTTACAATTTCCTGGTTTTCGCTGTGCTCTCCTTGCCAACTTCCAGGTCTGGAATGCCTTACCTTCAGAATGCCAGCCCTGCAAGGGAGTGGACACACCCCACATACCTGGTCCAGATTTACTTTGAAAGAAACTGATCAGTAGAATGGGCTTATAGAACCCTCTGGTTTCTCATCGATGGCCTTACAACTCTGCGGGGCCCGGGTTTGGCTATTTGTACCAGATGGTCCTAAATTTGCTTAGGAATGGTTTCCAGAAGGATTTGCTGTGCCCTTCCAAATGTGGGCCCCAGTAGGGGGCTCAGGGGGCCCAGGGGCCCAGTTTTACCTGTAAGGTTGTTCCAAAATAACCAAAGGCTGAAGGTCTAAGCCTGTAAGTTAGGAGCAGTGCTGAATTGATGTGCGTGCGTGCGCGCGTGCGTGTATGTGTGTGTGTGTGGTGGGGCAGTCGTGAGGACAGACCACAGTTCTCTTGGGAAAATGAGGAGTGTATTCTAGGAGAACTCACTTTGGGGAGATCCAGAAGGGAGGGGAGCTCACATCTAACCTGACTGTGAGGACTGGGCCAGGCACGTTCTCCTTTCTGGGCCTGCCTTCACCCTTTCACCCTTGAAGGGAGAGAAGAAGTTAAATGAACTTCATCTCTTCAGCCTCTGACCATTGTGTGACTTAAAATTTATCCTGAAACCCGCTTCTTTTATGCTCATGGAAGAGAAACCTATTAGAGGGTTGGGCCAGGGTCTTCCCAAAATTTTGTGAAGACCAGCCTCTTGATAGCCATCTCCAGCTTCTGGAAAGACTGTCATGAAGCTGAGAGCAGAACCAGGCATGGTAGGAAGAGCAGATTTGGCTCAGAAGAATTTTCTAGCTGTCAGAGTTTGTGGAATGTGAAATAACCCCAAGAGGAAAAGCGCTCTCCTCTCCGAGGGTTCTTCCTGCCGAGGCTGATCCTGGCCTGGCAGAGATTGAGGTAGCAGATCGTGACCAGACTGGGGTCCTCAAAGTCCTATCTGACCCTGTGCATGTAAGAAAAATTGTATGTTAATTTTCCTTGAATCTTGAAATCCTTAGGGAGGGAAGGGGAAGGGAGATGAGCAGAGCTGGCGGCTGAAGACTAACTTCTTGGTGGTGATGGGTATTCTAATGAAGGCTCCAGTGGGCCAAGAACCTTGCTGTCATTACATTTCTTGAAAAACTTTTGGGTGGTAAGTGAGCTGAGATGTGTGGGCTCAGAGAGGCCTGGGTAAATCGGAGGGTTTATTGGCTGTGGTCCTGGCTTGTCCTTCTGGGGCCAGTGACTGCCCCCCTCCCCCTGTACTCGACTCTCGCTGTGAGCCATCCCGCCCTACTGAGCAGCAAGCAAAGGCCGTGTTGTCTCTCTCGCAGCCTTCTGCCTGTCCGCACAGCTCTGAATCAGCTGTCGAGGGAGCTGGCTGTGACTGAGAACCAAAATGAATCCATCTTCTCTGGAAATTGTTGGTTCCAGGCCCATGACTGTCCCATCACTGGGCTCTCCAAGGCCACTGTCTCTCTGTGAAGTCCTTGCTTTCCATGAGAGTGTTTTTGTGGGGCTCCAGGGAGCACTGGTTCTACTCTGTCATCCACCGGACGGATTTACACCATGTATAATGACCTCGAGGTTGTTGTCTGCTGACAGTAGGGACTCATCCCCGGTGCCCTGTCCTGGCATTTCGGGCTGTGCAGTGGGAGGCCGGTTTTCTCTGGGATGGTGGGGAGACCATGATTTACCCGCATTGTTCCATAACATTGGCCGTCTGCTTTCCACTGACTGCCTTTACTTATTCTTCCTCCTCCTCCTCCTATTCTTCTTTTAAATATTTTAAAATATTTAAAATATTTTAAATGAGAGAGCATGAGCTGGGGGGAGGAGGAGGAGAGGCAGAGGGAGAAACAGATTCCCCTGAGCAGGGAGCCAGATGTGGGACTCGATCCCAGGACCCTGGGATCATGCCCTGAGCCGAAGGCAGCCGCTTCACTGGCTGAACCACCCGGGCGTCCCTAGAACTTCATTCTTGATTCAGATGGCACCTCACAAATATTTAACACTGTGCTCGGTGTTGGGATTGAATGGTGAGCAGCGCGGGCTTCCCTGCCCTCATTGGACAGAGTCTCGTCTCTGCCTTCCTCCCTCCAGGTCCTCACTGACATGTCCACACTGGGAACCTCTGAGGGTCTGGGGCTTGGGGTGGCAATGGGTAAGCTCTGACCGCCCCACCGCCCCAGCCTGGCAATAGGCGTGTGTGTGGTGGTTATGGTGGTGGAGGAGGAGGAAGGAGGAGGAAGGGGAGGACTGATGTTGAGGGACACAGGGTGAGACCAAGCAGGTGTGTAAGAGCTGGAGGGCACTAGTGAAACTGTGTCCTTGCCTGAAGCAGGGACAGGTTAGGGGACCCACCTGTGGACGAGGTCCTGGGAAAGGAGAGGTGGGTGGGATGGAGAATAGTTTTGGGGACACCTATGGAGACTGTCCCCCTGGATGTCCCTTTGCCCTTGGTTGCTCTGTGGCACTTTGCTGCTTCCTTGAGAGCTGCTTGCTCACTCTTTCTTTCTTTCTTTAGATCAATGACAATTTTAAATGAAAGTTGTATCTGTTTAAGGTGTCTGATATTGGATATACACAGTGAAATAATGACTGGAGTTGAGCTCATTAACATGTCCTCTCCTCACATCATTACTTTTTTTGATGCGATGAGAGCTCTTGAAATCTACTTTCAGCAAAGTTCCAGAATTCTCTACAGAATGATTAACTCTAGTTCCCATTCTGTGCATTAGAGCAGTCCTCGGGGGAGAGTACATAACTGCTCCATACTTCTGTCCCAGCGTCTTCCCAATGCTCCGTCTCTGCGCCCCCAACCCTATCGCTCTCTGCTCCCGTGTTAGACGATTGAAGATCCTACATGGGATGAGATCATGCAGGGCCTTTCTTTTGTCTCATTTATTCCACTTAGCATAATGTCCTCTGGGTACATCCATGTTGTTGCCAATAGCAGAATCCCCTTTCTTAAAGCTGAGCAACGGTTTGTGGTGTATATACAGATGAACACTGCTCTTTCTTCATCCCTCCCGTGGCGACACTTCCATCATTTCCATATATTGTGTATTGTGAGTAATGTTGCTGCTAGGATGGAAGCACAGATACGTCTCGGTGGTACTTAATTTCATTTCCTCTGGGTATATAGCCAGGAGTGGATTGCTGGATCATACGGGAGTCCCATTTTTAGTTTTGTGAGGACCCTCCATACCATTTTCTAGAGTGGCTGCACCAGTTTGCACCCCCACTGACAGCGTATGGGGGTTCCCCTTTCTCCACATCCTCGCCAACCCTTAACTTCTGTTTTGTTGATGATAGTCATTGTAGCAGGTGTGAAATGATATCTTCTTACGGTCTTGAATTTTATTTTTTATTTTTAATTTTTTAAGAGAGCATGTGTGGAGTAGGAGGAGAGGCAGAGGGAGAAGGAGAGAGAGAATCTTAAGCAGGCTCCACACCGAGGCAAGAGCCCCGTGTGTGGGGCTCGATCTCACGACCCTGAGATAATGACTTGAGCTGAAATCAAGAGTCAGACACTTGACTGATTGAGCCACCCAATCGCTCCTTGAGTTTTATTTGATGAGTAGTGATTCTGAGCACCCTGAGCCATTTGTCTGTCTTCTTTGGAGAAATGTCTATTCAGGCCTTTTGTCCATTTTTTTTAAATTGTGTTGTTTGTGGGTGGGTGGGTTTTTTGTTTGTTTGTTTGTTTGTTTTTGCTATTGGAGTTCCTCAGCCATTTTAGACATTAACCCCTTATCAGATATGTAGTTTGCAAATATTTTCTCCCAACCCATAGGTTGCCTTTTCATTCTGTTGATGGTTTCCTTCGCTGCGCAGAAGCTTTTAATTTGTTATAGTTTCGTTCCTTTATTTTTGCTTTTGTTGCCTAAGCTTTTGGTCTCCTATCCAAAAACAATAATAATTGTCAAGACCAATGTCAAATATTTTCCCCCGTTGTGTTTTCTTTTAGCAGTTTTATGGTTTGGGGTCTTATTTTAAGTCTTCTATCCATTTCCTGTTAACTTTTATGGGTTAAGAGATGGGTCCCACTTTATCTTTTTGTAGGTGGATATGCAGTTTTCCTAAAACCATTTATTGAAGAGACCACCGTTTCCCCATTGTATAGCCTTGGTGCCTTGTTGAAATTAGCTGACCATATAGCAAGGTTTATTTCTGGGCTTTCTCTTGGCTTCTGTCGGCCTGTGTGTTTGTCTGTATGCCTTACCATACAGTTTGAAATCAGGTACAGTGAGACCTCCAGCTTTCTTTCTTAAGATTGCTTTGACTGCTTGTGGTTCCCTGTGAATTTCAGGATGGTTTTTCCTGTATCTGTGAATGTCTAGTTCCTGAGCTCCCCAGGGCGTGCTTGGTGGTCGGTGCGGTGGTTGGTGTTGACAAGCCCAGCTGTGTGTGTCAGTACCAGTTACCAGATGAACCTGGAGACTGTCCCTTGAAAGTCCGTTCCGTGACTACTTTGATCTCAAGGAACAAGCTGCTGATTCTTGTTCAGCAAAACCATTTCTGACTCTCCTGAATGGTGTGGGTGGAATGGGAAGTTGTATCTAGGCAGGTGTAGAGGGGGCCTGGGGGGGTTGGGGATCAGGGCGGTGCTAGCTGCCTGTGCTTACTTCCCCAACTCCGAGGAACCTAGGTGCAGTTGGGAAGTCCCAACTTACTTGAAAACCCTGGCATGTTTCCTTAAGCACATAAATTTGTGATCACGGCCCCTTGTGCTTTGTTCCACACGCATTTAAATACCCAGGCAACTCTCCTCCTTAGCACTAGCTGTAATAACCTACTGCATTTCCTGTTGCAGAGCCTTTCCTTATCTAATAATTAGCTCCTTGGTCTTGTCCCTTTAATCTAGTGGTAGTTACACAGGGAGCTCCCTGCCTAGGAATTTTTGCATTAAGGGAGGAGACTCTCCCACTGAAACCGTGCAGGCATTTCTGCTGACAGGTTGATATGTCTGGTGCCCTCGAATCCAAGAAATGGGAAACCTTTCACCTTCGCTTGGGTCCTGTGCTCTGGGGGAAGAGGGATGGGCCCGTTCCCCTCCTTCCTGCCCTGACTGTTGAATTTGGTTGACACTCTTTTGCCCAATCTGCAGTCATACTCGACTAATTGGATTGTTTTTAAATTCTCCTCTGGATGAATTATGAGCTTTCTTGACTTGAGTCAGGCTGCCTGGACTCTGTCCCAGCCGCGGGCAGGTGCCGTGCCAACGTCGCTGGCATGCGTCTCTGCCAACGTACTTTACTATTGACCCTGAGCAATCCCGTGGAAACACCGAGCCTGAAGCTGTGCGGAAGGCACTGCCC
>NW_019154109.1:27141672-27143302 GCF_002288905.1 Enhydra lutris kenyoni | reverse complement strand
TTTGCTCCCGGCGGTCACTCCCCCGGCCCGCCCCGGGCCTGTCTTCCGCGTGGCTCTCGCCCCCCCCCCCCCCCCCCCCCCCCGTAGGTCTCAAAGGCTGCCTTTGTCTCGCGGAATGCCGGGATGCCTGTCGCAATGAGGCCTGATAAACAGCCGTTCATTCCTCCGGTAAATGGAAATGAAAGATCCTTGCCCGCCAGAAGTCACTTTCCTGGATTCTTCTCATCTTCTTTATTCAAGCCCATTTAATGAATAACTATTTAAGACCCCAAATCCTGCTTCACGCCAGGCACTGGGAAGGAGGACGTAGGAATTTGTGGTCCCTGCTCTCGAGGACCTCGGGCTTCCTGGTGGACACCAAGCTTGTGCATGGGAGACCAGTAAAGGGTATAAAACAACGGAATTCCAGGAAATGCCATGTGCGTAAGTCGCCTTCTCTGGTGGCCTTAGGGACCAGAGCTTGCCTTCCCTATGTCTTCCAGAGATGGGCTTTTATCTCAGTGTCCTTAACACTTCTTTGCTTACTCACGAAACACCCACTGAAGGCTTCCTCTCCTCTGGGCACTGTGCTGGGTGCTGGCCATGAGGAGTCAAGTCTATAAGACCCAGCCCTCACCTCAAGGCAGGGGTGGGCTGCTGTGCGAAGGCGTGGATGGAGGAGCTAGTTCGATTGGAGGTTGGGTTCTTACCTTGGTCATTTGTTTTCTGATCAAAAGTAATTCTCTGCGTTTCTCCTATCCTTCCGCCATTAAAATGGCTGGTTAACCTTTCCCGCCCCACTGTACATCTTTCTGATTCTTTGAAAGATCCTTTCCCTTATTAGCTACTTTGTATTCCTTTGCCTTCCTTCTTAATATTATTTCTTACTCTTGATTGTTACTAAAGCCCCTCATAGAGCTATGGAGCTGCTATTTTGCTTAATTTTCTGTCTGAAATTAGCCACTCTTTTGTTACACCAACAATAGCTGACACGATGTGGGAGTCCCATCTGTGTGCTTAAGTTTATTAGTCTATTCCTCTATTTCTCTTGCCCCTTAGAGTTGCTTTCAATTACTAATTCACCAGTGTTATTTTTGAATCTTAAACTTTTTTGAAAAAAAAAAAAAATCCCTTGTTTTCCCTCCAGGCCGCATCAGTGAGTGGAACATCAAAAACAGAACAACTCTGAGGTGCCTGGCTGGCTCAGTGGGTGGTGCACGCGACTCTCAATCTCAGGGTCATGGGTTAGAGCCCCATGTCGGGTGTGGAGCCTACTTAAAGAAATAATAAGGATGGGGCGCTTGGGTGGTTCAGTGGCTTAAGCCTCTGCTTTCTGCTTAGGTCATGATCCCAGGGTCCTGGGATCGAGCCCCGAATCAGGCTCTCTGCTCAGCAGGGAGCCTGATTCCTCCCCTCTCTCTCTGCCTGCCTCTCTGCCTACTTGTGATCTCTGTCTGTCAAATAAATAAATAAAATCTAAAAAAAAAAAAAGAAACAGGGGCGGCTGGGTGGCTCAGTGGGTTAAGCTGCTGCCTTCGGCTCAGGTCATGATCTCAGGGTCCTGGGATCGAGCCCCGCATCGGGCTCTCTGCTCGGCAGGGAGCCTGCTTCCTCCTCTCTCTCTACCTGCCTCTCTGCCTGCTTGTGATCT
>NW_019154109.1:26902172-27141572 GCF_002288905.1 Enhydra lutris kenyoni | reverse complement strand
TTAAAAAAAAAAAGAAAGAAGCAAAAAATGCAAAAATAGAACAACTTTAATATAAGAAATATTCCTCTAGCTCTGCCCCGAACATCACAGGGAGACCTTGATGCTACTTTCTCTGGAAGCTTCTCCAAGTGTTTCTGAGCACCCCTGGAAGCTGCCCCATGGGTCCTATGGCCACTTTCTTCCCGTGTCTTTTATATCCCCATGACTGTTCTGAGCACCCCAACCCTGGGGCCCAACAAGTCCCAGTGTCCTGCTAGGGCCCTGGGACCAGAGTCGGGCCACATAGCACTCTGCTGCCACCACGGCCCTGTGTGGCCTGATGCTGCCTGGCTGGGCCACAGTGGGCCACCCGCTGGCTCCTCCCAGGCAGCCACACTGCTGTGCCCTCCACTGAGGTGCTGAGACCTTCACTTGCAGCTCCGACAGCCCCTGGTGGTGGTTTTCTGTTGCTCCCCTGTGTCCTGCTGTTTGTGGTCTTTTCCTAAGATGCAAACAGGAGGCCAGGGATGCCAAGGCACAGGACGGATCAATTGGCACTGTGTTGGGCTTAGAATTGCCCTACGCCCCGGCCTGGACCCTGCTACTGTTTCAAGTATTTCTGAGCACCTGTGGGCGGGTGCCTTGTGGGTCCTGCAGAGGACTGGCCCTCCTCAAGATATACCCGCTTCCCGCGGGTCCTTTGTCCATCATCCCAATGGTCTTCTGGCAGAATGGCCCAAGGTCCCTCCCCTGGCCCAGATAGGCCCGGATCCCCAAGTGCACTGAAGGCCCAAGCAGCAGCCTTCACAGTAATTACAAAAGAATATAACCTTCTTATATAAAATTTAGGAAGCAGGAAAAATTGCTCATGATCTCACCAGCCTTGTTTTTTTTTTTTTTTTTTTTAAAGATTTTATTTATTTATGTGACAGATCACAAGGCAGAGAGGCAGGCAGAGAGAGGGAGAAGCAGGCTCCCCGCTGAGCAGAGAGCCCGATGTGGGGCTCGATCCCAGGACCCCAAGACCACGACCCGAGCCGAAGGCAGAGGCTTTAACCCACTGAGCCACCCAGGCGCCCCACCAGCCTTATTTTTTTAGCCATCAGATCTTCCTCGTGCACATACCGTTCACATGATTGTACTGTCATACCTTGGCATTCTTTGACCACCCTGGGGTCTGGGTGGCGTTTGCCCATCTAGGGGTGCTGCCAGAGGCCACTGCAGAGACCCTCCCATGCACTTCTGATGCTGCCCCGCTCCCCTGCTCCCCCACTCTCCCGACCCCACTGACACTTGTTTACATTCCTTTTCCTTCCCTGCCCTGATGCTCATCCCCTCACTGCCTTCTCTGCTTTCTTTCTCAGTGGTTGCTGCCTGCCCCGAGCCACCTGAGTCCCATTCCTGTTCTAATCTCTGCTGGTGACCTCACTGGGCTGGTGTGGGGTGGGTCCCCCCAGCAGTAAGACACCCCACCTTCCCATAGTCACGGTGAAGGAAGATCAGTGCCTGCCTAACTGCTCTGACCCGACGCGGAGAAATGCTGCTGGTGGGGGCACGTTAAGGACACCGGCGGACATCCCGTCATCAGTATCTGGGCAGCCACAGGGCCATTCGCTTCTAGAGTTTGACTCTTGGTATCCCGCATTCTAACCTCAGCCCCGGCACGAATTCCCGCTGTATACCTGAGGCAGGTCACGTAACCTCTGTGCTTGGGTTCATTTGTCTTCTAAATGGGAATATTAAAATTTGACCTTTTAACCTCACAAGTATGTTTGCAGATAACATGAGAAGCCTGTTGAATTTCTAAGAGTGCTGTGAAATGTAAACAAAAATTATAGTTAGAGAAGTAGGAGAATAATAAGATTATTATAGGCACTGTGGCCCCGGGACCAGGCTGCCTGGGTTTGAATCTTGATGCTACTGTTATTAGCTGTGTGACCTTGGGTAAGTTTCTTAGCTTCTCTGGGCCTTGGTTTCCTCCATTGTAAAAAGGTTAAGGCAGCGTGATGGTACTTTATAAGCTTGTGTTTGGGATTAAATAAGAGAAAATTATGTAGCAGGTCTAAAGGAGGGCCTGGCATGTTGTCAGGTATCCTTATGGGTGCTGTAATCATTTACAGACACCCTCTGCTACCAAATCTTCCTGCACTGGTTAGGGAAGGGGCCCCAAATGGGGGCCTTAGAGGGTAGGATGTGTGTTTCTCTGGTGCATGTTGTGTAATGGGTGAATGACTGATACTTGTACATGTCCTCTCCTTTATTTTTTTTTAATATTTTGTTTATTTTAGAGAGAGCAAGAGAGCTGTGCGTGCTTGCACAAGCAGGGGAGGGAAGGACGAGCAGACTCCCGCTGAGCATAGAGACTGACCACCCCCCACCAACATCATGACCTGAGCCGAGACCAAGAGTCGGAATCTCAACCAACTGAGCCTCCCAGGCCCCCCAGTCCTCTCCTTTAGAGGAAACCTAGCTCAGGGAGAAACCCAGCAAGATGCAGACCCTTTGGTCCGACCCCAAATCGATGTTCTTTTTCATTGGTCTGGACTACTTCCCGTTTGGGTCCTGACACGTGTTGTTGGCTTCTGGGTCACGCCCCACTGGTGGGTTCAAATGCGTGTGGAGTCCAGCTGCGGGGGCCAGTGAGCCAGAGCGAAGGGCGTGAGCTCTGCCTTAACCCCATGGAGGTAATTAAACTCGCGTGTATACCTCTCCCTCTCTCTCTTCCCCTTTCCTGTACATTTCTCTAATTTGATCAGCATCCTTGTTTAAACGACTTTTTGGCTGCTCCCGCCGCTTGCCCTCAGACTGACTGGTGACAGCATCGTGCTGGCCACTGGGCCATGGCCGCCACTACCCGCAGGTGCTGCGGCTGCGATGACCGGAGCTGTCGTGGGTTGACTGTCTGGGAACTTCACGTAGTCTCATTTACTTCTCACAAATAACCCTGAGGGAGGCTGTCTGATCCCCTTCGTTAGAGATGAAGAAACGGAGTTGTGGAGAGCCTGACTTCCTCCAGGTTTCACCGTCTGTGAGGGAACGACTTGGGATCAGAACCGGGGTCCTGGGGCTCCCGGAGGCCCGGCCTCCGTGCCCATCCCAGCAGGTCCACTTTTGACCGACCTAAAATCTGAGCTTCCAGAGAAGTTCTTACTTGAAGCAGTTCTGAGACTTTAAATTTTTGAAAATCACTGGTGACCTGAGGTCTCACTCTGGGTTGAAGTGAAGTCACTTGTCCCCAAATAGCCTCTGTTTCTTCCGAATCTGTGCACGTGGGCGACGTTATCGGCCTCCTGATGCCCAGCGGATGAATGCGCTGCTGCGGCGACAGGGCCCTGAGCTCCCGGACCCACCTCAAACCCAGCCTCCCTGGGTGTGCCCGATCACAGGAAGGTTCCATGGTGAGGACAGGTGTGACTTAGGGTTCCCACTCCCACCACCACCCTGGGCCAAGCCCTGTAGATGTCCTTGTCCTACAGATCTTGAGCGAGGGTCTTCGGGAAGGGCAGGGGCTTGCTGGTGTCTGGGGGTGATGATCACGTGTAGTTTGCTCGTCGCTCTAGAAGCTGCCCAGGACCAGTTTGCCTCACTGAGTGGCCCCGACTCCAGCCCACCTCCTGCTGTTCCTGGAGCGCCCAGCCTGTCGGGCAAGAGGCAGGTGGTTAGGAGTGTCCGGGGCAGCCTGTCCCCTCCAGCAGCCCACCCATGTGGGGTCACTGTCAGGTGCTTCCTTGGCTGCAAAACAGATAGGACTCTGGGCACGGTGGGCTCCTCGCTGCTTCCGCAGCCGGTTTGAAATGTGTCTTCTCTGCGCTGCTGGGCTTGAAATCACCAACCCGGTCGTTGACAGCTTGGCCTAAACCAGTCTTTCACTCAGTTTTTAGATTATCATAGAACATTCCCCAGGGATGCAGGGCGAGGGGGGAGGGGTTCTCCGGGGTAATAGCAGCTCTGTGTGGAAACATGGTGTTACCTAGTACTTAAAGGGAACTCGGGAGTGGGATTCAGTTACACCTGGGCATGGGGTATGACTCTGTCACTTCCCAGCTGTCTCCGGAGCGAGCTCCTGACCTCCAGCCCATCTGCTTGTAGAATGGGGATGAGAACGCTCGCCTCCTGGCGTTGCGGTAACAGATGACAAGGTGTGTCCGGAGCCTCCACGCATCCCTGGCCCACGTAGGCGTTCCGTCATAGTGGCTGTTAGGTGAAACTGTCTCCGGGGACGTGGGCGGTCTGACTTAAGCCCTGGAATGATTTCTTTAGGTCTGGGGTGTGGGTTCCTGTTTGTCTCTTCCTTCCATCTCGTGAGCCCTCGGGATCTGGTCCTTCTGCTTCTGTTTCCAAATAGCCTCTCACCCCTTCGTGGTCTTTACCCCCATGCTGTGGATTAGGGGCCTGGCGCTGCTTTCATCCTTGAGCCTCTTTCCTTCCTCTCCCACCCAAACCGGACGAATCCTTTTCCTTTTGAGAGGATCACAGTTGCTGGTGTCATGAGGAGGCAGAGTGGGTGCGTTAGTGGTTCATCGGAGAACTGTCAGAGACCGTGTCCACCTTCGGAGTGGCTCGTCGCCCCTGTGGGCAGCACCTCATTCCAGGGGAGCAGCCCTGGAAACATCCAGCTTTCTAGGAAGACGCTTCCTCCCATGAGAATAATGGTGTCAGGTTTTCAGCTTGTTTCTAGGATTCACTGGGCTTGCTGTAAAGATATCACTGCTCGCGGGAAAGACAGATGGTCGGGAAAACCTGTTGCCTGTGCCTTTACCTTTTAGGAAGCTCTGATGTGTGTTGGGGAGAGAGAAAGCATCACCCCGCGGACTGAAGTCGCGGCTTCTTTTCACGCGTGCATGGGAGTGGGGGACAGGATGCTGTAGGAACTGGGGGGTTTCTTCCATCTTCGTAACTGCCTCCCCTGCTCGTGTCCAGCTGGAGTTTGGGGTTTGCTGTGTGGCCTGCGTGGGTCTAGGTGGTGGTTACCATGGACAGCGGGCATCTTAACAGGGGCGGCATGTGGATGGATGGCATATGTAGAGCACACAGGGTCCAAGGTGCACGTTCACCTACGTGCTTGGCCCAGCTGGCGCGAGTGCGCTTGCCACAAGACAGCTTTCTCACTTATAAAACGGAGACGTTGCAATCTGGACTTGGGAGGCTGCTGCGACTTTTCTGGGGCTGGGGTTTGATTCCTGGGTTGTGAAAGGACAGAAGCTTACATGAGGACCTCCTGTGTTGCCCTGGTCATTGTTTTCATTCTGGCTCTAAATTCTCCCACTTTGGTGACCTCATCAGGAAAACCTGTCCTTCCCCTATGCCCTCGTGCCGAGGGCCCGCTGCTGTGTGTGTATCGCAGATGCTTGGAATCTTTGGGCCAGTTGGGGTGGGGGGCGTAGTTGATGCGATCCACGACTTCAGTATGCGTATCAGATAATGAGTCTCGTCATCCAGAATGTGTCGACTACTGCTCATCGCTCTACCCCAGGAGAAACCAAACCCTCTAACTGCTGCGTTTGAGGTGATGGTTTGGTTGACTGCATGGTGTTAACCTGTTCAGGAATTTACACTGAAGGCCTGCTGGGTTTTCTCTCTGTCCGTCTGTCTTTTTCCATTTACAACTGGAATTTCTTGATGGAGCAATAAGTTCTAATTGTTGAGAAGAGAATGAAGTCGTATTTTTAAAAAATTATTTATTTATTTGAGAGAGGGAGAGCATGAGACGGTCAGTGGGAGAAGCAGACTTGAGCCCGCTGCAGTACTCGATCCCAGGACCCTGGGATCATGACCTGAGCTGAAGGCAGACGGTTAATCAATGGAGCCACCAGGCGCCCCTAAAATCATATTTTCATTCTCCCTCTCTAGAGAGCTTATCACCATTAACACCTCTGGTAATCTTGCATTCCTTTTTGTTTGTTTGTTTGTTTTTAAGGCACATGACACATGTCAGTGCCTGACCCACACAGCTCACTGGGATTTTGACCTCAGGCAAATCTTTACACCAAGAGCCTGACTCTCCTCGGTTTTCAAATGGAGAATATTAAGTCAGTTCTAGGACTGTGAGTGATGTTAAATTTAAAAACCCACGTCAATATTTAACAAGCCCCAGAGCACAAGCACTCAGATGCCAGCTACTGATTTTTTTTAAGATTTTATTTATTTATTAGAGAGAGTGAGCGAGCATGAGAGGGGAGGAGGTCAGAGGGAGAAGCAGACTCCCCACAGAGCCAGGAGCCCAATGCGGGACTCGATTCTGGAACTCCGGCATCATGACTTGAGGCGAAGGCAGTTGCTTAACCAACGGAGCCACCCAGGCACCCACCAGGTACTGATTTTTAACAGGAAAATGGGATTGTACAGGACTTACTTCTACAGCTTTCCTTTTTACTGTGTGGCAAATGACAGATATCCTTTCATGTCCGTGTTTACAGATAGTCTGCGTTCCTGTGTAATAGCCTCACAGTGTTCTGTTCCATTAAATGATAATTTATATAATCATTCCCCCAATGAATTAAAAAACTCGTAGGGATGATAAATGTTGCGACGAATATGCGTGTGGGTCTCTCCACACACGCTGTGCGTTTCTGCAGGCCTTGCTGCTGCGCATGGGGAAGCTCGGTTGGAGGCTGTGCCAATGTCGTAGGGACTGTCACACTGCCTCTGTGCCCACCGTTAATGTTCTTCCTCTGCTGGATTGCTGAGCAGTATTCTTGTGAGATGCAACGAAAACGTCTGATAGTGGCCAGTATCCTACATTGCTCTCTCGAGCACAAGTGGACCTTTGAGAGCCCTTTCCACCTGACCAGGATTAACTGAAGGGTTTGCTGTGGACTAGGTCTTCCCTGCGTGATGTGGATTCTGTGCAGTATGAGGCTGGTTTCGTTCGTAGTACTGATACCACTGGAGGGATCCCTGTTCTATCTATGGGTCAGAGATGCACACTGGGCCATCCTTCATCAAGCGGGGTTCTTTTAAAAATAATTTTTAATGAAAATCATTTGGCGCTACATCAACCTCAACTGTGATTTTTATTATTCTATTCTATTTTATTTTATTTTTCTATTAAAGATTTTATTTATTTATTTGACAGAGAGAGAGATAGCAAGAGGGAGAACACAAGCAGGGGGAGTAGGAGAGGGAGAAGCAGACTTCCTGCTAAGCAGAGAGCCTGATGCTGGGCTCAATCCCAGAACCCTGGGTCATGACCTGAGCTGAAGGTAGACGCTCAATGATTGAGCCACTCAGGTGCGCCTCAACTGTAGTTTTTATTAATCAAGGTCATAAGCCCAATAGGCACGTGGCCAGACACAGGTGGCCCCTGGCAATGGCCTTGCTGGTTGGTGATGAGGTCATACCATGTTTGACCTCTTCGGGGACTCCTTCCATTTCCTGCTGAGCATAACCGGCGTGTTCCACATCGTTCCGAAAAGGCATGAAGCTGCTGACAATAAAACAAGGAAAGAAAAGTCACTTCCATTTGTCCATGAGGATGTTTGCATTCCTCACGGGGGCAAGGGTAAGGCCCCATGTGACATGTGAGGTCAAGACAGGATGGAAGACTGTGTGTGTGCCGGTGTGCGGGGCTGTGCACACAGGTCACACTGTTGTTCATTTTGTCCTTCGAGAGCTTCGAGGAGGCTCAGCACCCCTGCTCATTTATTGGTTCTGATACCACCTGAGGGGCGCCTGGGTGGTTCAGTCGGTGGAGCATCGGACTCATGGTTTCTGCTTGGGTCATGATCTCAGGATTGTGAGATCGAGCCCCACGTCGGGCTTCACGCTCAGTGCAGAGTCCGCTTGGTGTTCCCTCTCTCCCCTCCTGCTTATTCTCTCTCTCATAAATAAATCTTTTTTAAAAAAATGGTAATATATTGGGACGCCTGGGTGGCTCAGTTGGTTGGACGACTGCCTTCGGCTCAGGTCATGATCCCGGGGTCCCGGGATCGAGTCCCACATCGGGCTCCCAGCTCCATGGGGAGTCTGCTTCTCCCTCTGACCTTCTCCTCGCTCATGCTCTCTCACTGTCTCTCTCTCAAATAAATAAAAAAATCTTTAAAAAAAATGGTAATATAACCTGAGCACTCCATTCACAGACTTCTTAACACTTTATCCAGGGTGTTGAGTATAAGATGTGGAATCTTTAAGAAAATGTTCAGGAATTCTGTGCAAGACTATTGCGATCATTCCCGCTACATGCAAGTATCGAGAGAACAAATTCCTCGTTTAGAATCTGCTTATGAGATTTTCTGCTTTCAGCTCAGAGGGGCAGTTTGTAGACCCACCTCCCTACCCCCCTAATCTCACACCTTCCCCTAGATGCCCCCCTCCACCACCACTTTTTTGTCTTGAGAAAGCAGAGAAGCTCTGTAAAGGATAGGAACACAGCCAAGACCAGTCCTGTGACTTTTTGAGAGATGTCACACATGATCCCGGGGTCCCGGGATCGAGTCCCACATCGGGCTCCCAGCTCCATGGGGAGTCTGCTTCTCCCTCTGACCTTCTCCTCGCTCATGCTCTCTCACTGTCTCTCTCTCAAATAAATAAAAAAATCTTTAAAAAAAATGGTAATATAACCTGAGCACTCCATTCACAGACTTCTTAACACTTTATCCAGGGTGTTGAGTATAAGATGTGGAATCTTTAAGAAAATGTTCAGGAATTCTGTGCAAGACTATTGCGATCATTCCCGCTACATGCAAGTATCGAGAGAACAAATTCCTCGTTTAGAATCTGCTTATGAGATTTTCTGCTTTCAGCTCAGAGGGGCAGTTTGTAGACCCACCTCCCTACCCCCCTAATCTCACACCTTCCCCTAGATGCCCCCCTCCACCACCACTTTTTTGTCTTGAGAAAGCAGAGAAGCTCTGTAAAGGATAGGAACACAGCCAAGACCAGTCCTGTGACTTTTTGAGAGATGTCACAGGGCAGGTTCTGCCTTGCTCCAGAGTGGATGGGGGTCGGCAAGGGGCAGGTTCTGCCTTGCTCCAGAGTGGATGGGGGTCGGCAAGGGGCTGAGGCCCTACAAGGGTTGAGGAAAGGCAAGTGGAAAGGTTTCTGGGTTCGAGTGGAGCTTAATGTTTGGATGGAGATTTGAAAGGGGTTGGTTTTCCACAGTCGAAGCGCAGAACAATTTAAATAAAAATCCGAAGTTGAGATGAAGTTGAGGTTCAATTAAACTGTGATTAAGCGCTTTCTGAGGAAAATTCCTAATTGTGCCTGTAATTGTTTCCATAAATACTTGCTTTATGAATCATCGAAGTTCAGCTGTTTTAATAGACCTAGTTCAGTGGCATGTAGGAAATTATTAAAATTTCAAAGCTTTGCAGTTCAGAGCACCAGCTGCCCCTGTTGGCGCGTTAGCCCATTGGCAGGAGGAAACCTGAAAGGAGTCCAGGTAAACATTTCAATACCTTACATGGTTATATAACACATATAAAATTTATTTCTGAACCCCAAAGGCACCTTTCACTTGTGCCTGAGTGCCCTGGGGGGTATCTTTTTTTTTTTTTTTTAAACTGGAGAGTTACTCTGTGAAAGGTAGTCTCCAGTTCACCTTCAGAAAGTTTATGTAAATAACGATTTTTAATTTGTACTCACTGGTACTTTGCATCTGCAGGTTTAAAGAATGTAGAGTCACTGCCTTGTAATGAACAAAGTGTGCAGTCCTAACACCTCTCGTTCAAGATCGTGGAGTGTTTCTGGTGGAGAGCGAGGGAAGGAGGGGAGAGGCAGACCTTTCTTGGTCCGTGTTAGGCAGGTTTGAGGCTTGGGATGTGGCAGCTCAGGAGCCCACTCGGGAAGTCAGGTGAGGATGATTCTTGACACTGTTTGTTCATTCATGTGTTTCTTGCTTGCCTCTATGTTCAAGGCACCGTTGTTTGTTTTAGCATTGACTGTATTTCTGGCAGTTTCTTCCCGCTTCTGACATTTACAAATTCTTTTCTCCTCTGGTAGAGACTTGGCTTCATAAGAACAATGAACTTTGTTAGTAGAGGAAACACGCCAGTGGCAACTTAGGGCTTTATTTGTTTTTTAGGGCGGTCGAACTTTTTAGGTACGGGGTGTTGGAACCGGAACCCTGGGAGCCCAGAGAAAGGTCGAACAGAGAAATACGTGTTGTGTTGGAGGCAGGTAGCTGCGACGCTAAGGGGGGTGACGCTTCTGATAGAAAGCTTTGCCTGAACAAAAACGAAAACAAAACAAAATATGAAGACTGTATTAAATAAGAAGACAGAAGCGATGCTGTGGACCCATCCCCCGAGTCTGACTTCATCCAGAGAAACTTTGGCAGAAGGTCAGAGAGAAGTTAGGGAGGGAGTCTAGTCTCTTTGTTGCCCCAGGAATCCTCCCCACGGTTTTGGCTAAGACCAATGGTCTTTACAGGATGGAACCACGCAGGTCCAGAGTGACCTTCTCAGAGGGAGGCCAGGGGCTCGGGGGTCATGAATAAAATGGAGGGGGGAGGGTCCTGGGAAGACTTAAACGGGGAGAAATGACCATCTAAAAAAGAAGCATCTCAGGAAAAATAAGGTTCTAAGCAGTAGTCGCCTCGGAAATGATTCTTTTCCTGGGGATTGACCCGAGACCCAAAAGCCAGGCACAGGATGCCTGCCGCCCCTCCTGCACCCCACATGCTTCTCCCCGAAGCCAAACCATTCATCCTGGTCCCTCCAGAGCCTGCGGCGATAGAGATCAGCACAAGCTTCAGTGTCTTCTAAACGCGGTCGTAGGGTTAGGAGGCCACTCCCCTTATTTCTTACACATTAGTTTTCATTTTATTCAAAGGTCTCCCCTTTCCCGAAGGCCTGGACTGTTGTCACAACACAAAGCACAACTGGTCATAGGCAGAATATCCCTTCCGGTCTCTCCCACCTCATCCCTCACCGTGTTCTAGCTCATAGACCAGAGCTGCAGCCGTGTGCCCCCCCCCACCGCCCTCCACAGCAGGTTCCCCAGCCCAGCTGTGCCTCTGAGAGCCACTGACCTTCCCCAGCTTGTGAACTGGGTACACGAGCACCTGCAGGGCATCCCTGTTAAGGGAGGTTGTGTAGAGAAGCTGTGTCTGGGGGAGTGCAGTGTATACATGACGATGTGCCTGCTCTTTTCCAAAGAGGATTAAAGGTGCCTCAAACAGGTTGTCCCAAGTGCCATTTCCCAAGTGTTCACTCTCCAACTAATCCAGGTTAAGGTCGTCCCTTTGCCCACTTGAGCTGTCTTACCTGCCTGAAAGGAGCGAGGATTGTGACCTCTCGTGTTCTTGGCCTTCCACCGGGACAGTCCTGAGATTACTTGGGGTGCTCCTTGGGATGGAAGTCCAGGACACACCCCGCCTTTAGCTAGAGCCCACTAACAGCTCAAGTTATTTTTCTTTTCATAAAATGAAAGTAAGCAAATTAGGTTGATTTGTTTAGAAACCAGGAATGTTGTAAGAATGTTTTTGCTTGTGTCCTACCTTCACTGAAGAGACGTTTACTGGGTCCTGGGGCTTCAGCGGGGAAGGGAGCAGACCCAGGCCTTGGGCTCCTGGGCAGGGATCTCTACACACACCCAGCATGGCGCGGGGGCGCACTCGTGAACTGTGACAGGTGCGCCGGAGACATAGTAACAGGTGTGATGGGAACCCGGCAGACCACCCTGATGTTCGTTTGGGGGCATCGGGAAGGCTTTCCTGTGGCAGTTTGGTGGAAGCCGTTCCGAACTTTTCTGAGCCGTTTACTGTCTCCTGCAGGCTGACTCAGCTCCCTTTCCCTCCTTCGGGCTGCGTGTCTTCCCTGAGCTCTGCTAGTTAGGGAGCGAGTGATAAATACTCCCATTAGCGCTTTGTGTCTTTCTAAGCTGGTGCTGCCCTCGGGGAGCTCTTAAATCCTCCCCTCTTTAGTAGCCTTCCACGACAGGCCTGGACTCTGCTCCTCACTCTTCCTCCAGGAGGCCCCTAGCTTTTCCTCCCCAAAGGGCCAATTTGTCTGGGGGATGTGGACGGGGGGAGAACAAATCGGTCTCATTGTACCATTCATTTCCCTTTGCCTTGCAAGCTGAAGAAAAGCATCCTGGACAATATATTAATGATTGCAGAAAATATGTTTAAAATAAGCTAAAAATAAAATTCTCACCCTGAATTAAAACATCATTTAATATTTATTGACTATATGCTCCTGGTCTTTTTTTTTCCTCCCCCAATGCATTTGTCATTGAATGATCTATTTCTATGTGTTAAAAAAATTATAACTTTTTTTAAAGAATATAAGCTTTTTAATAGTTAAGAGGTCCATATTAACATCTTTGTGGACTTTTTGTGACTATAGGAAACACATTCAAAATAATCTCTCCTCTGGGGCACCTGGGTGGCTCAGTGGGTTAAGCCTCTGCCTTCGGCTCAGGTCATGATCTCAGGGTCCTGGGATCGAGCCCCGCATCAGGCTCTCTGCTCAGCAGTGAGCCTGCTTCCTCCTGTCTCTGCCTGCCTCTCTGCCTACTTGTGATCTCTCTCTCTCTCTGTCAAATAAATAAATAAAATTAAAAAAAAATCTCTCCTCTGTTCCCAGCTGAAACTGTTCTGCTCTTTCCTCTAGAAATGTTTTTAAACAAAATTGGGGGCACTTGGGCGGCTCAGTCAGTAAGCATCTGCCTTCGGCTCAGGTCATGATCCAGGGTCCTGGAATCGAGCCACACATTGGGCTCCCTGCTCAGCAGGAAGTCTGCTTCTCCCTCTCCCTCTCTGCCTCTTCCTTCTCATGAGCTCTTTCTCTACAATAACATTTTTTTAAAAATTGAATTTTTTGGACCAGGAATGGAAGGTAGGGGGAAGTGCTGTCTCAGACTTCAAAACCTGCCCCAGTGAAGCATGTTCATGCACTTTGCGTGTGGCCCGCGGGCAGGACCAGATTCCTTCGCCAGGATGCAGGAGACGGTCGTTTATGGCGGCTCTCAGTGATGGGACCTGCGGCTGTACAGCACCATGGACCTGCGGGATATCCTGTGCTTCCTTGTCTGTAAAGGAGAAGAGCCTAACAGCCCACCTGGCTCAGAGTCGCATATCCTACAGGGCACGGCCCAGCCCTGGTGTCAGCCGTTGGGGAGGGGCAACAAAGAAGGGAAAACTGCTACGTGAGATGAGTTTGCAAACAGACCTTTGGAGCCCGGAGCCCGCTAGGAAAGCCATTGTCCATGGGAGGCAGGAAGTGGATGAGCAGCCCTCCTCACGTGAGCAGACAGGACCAGCAGAACACTCTGAAAAGGTCTTAAAATGTGTGCATGAGAGACGCAGGAGGAGGAGGAGCAGTAAGATGAAAACAGTTGATTGCGCAAGAATGTTAAAGAAGATTCACGTGGGAATGTATGCAGTGGAAACACAGGGTTTATGGCCAGGGCAGGGGACGAAGACCCGGTGTCTGCTGCAGGCCGGTGTAGCTGAGAAGCCTGCTTTTGCAGCCAGAAGTGAGGCAGCAGAGGGCTCTGAAGGGAGCAAAGCATAGAGGTTGGGCTGAGATGCTGACCGACAGCAAACTCTTTCTTTCTGGGGTTTTCTCCTGATTTTGACAGAGTAGTTTGTCTCCTACCCATCCTTCCACGGTGGCGGCGGGGGGAGACTAGAAAAGCATACACATGCCTATCGTGTGTGTGAATGTGAATGATGCGGGGTCTGTCTGCGGGCTGCTGAGGCTGTGTGTCCTGGGGAGAAGGGAAAGACCGAGAGGTGAGCCTGACGTTAGGTGGTGCGTTTCCCTCACTTTTTTTTGTGGGCTTGTAAGCAGCAGCAATGAGGCTAAACAGGTACACAGAGCTTTCAATGATCTTGCAGAACTGGGGAGATAAACTGTGGGTCTAGGGCTCACCCAAGAGGGGAGGGGTCCTGGTAAACACCCTCCTTTCCCCCCGCCGCTTTCAGCTCGGAGACCCAACAGGTTGTATGTTGGGAGAGAGGACACAGGGGAATAGACCAGCCCTCCCCACGTCGACACGTAGCTTCCAATCAGCGGGGTCGAATCAAGGTGGTGCTGCTTCTCTCCACTTGCTTGCGAAAGGCACGTAATTCCTCTCTGGAGGAAGAGAAGGTTTTTCAGAGCCTTGGCACACTCACGAGCGTTTCACAGACAATGTATTACAGTCAGTGAAACATGACCGGATGTTTGAGCGTCAAATCAAAGGAAACACAAAAGGGAAAACAAAAGGAGTAGACCCGTGCAGGAGCTCCCGGCATTGGAGTTACCACATGGGGGCTTTAACCAGGGGTGATCAGTAATTCTAAGGGGCCAGAGAAGATAGAGGACTTGGGCAGAGAACTGGAGTTGATTAAAATGGATTCCTAGGAATCTGAGAACTAAGATTTCCGTGGAGCAGATACCATCTTAATCCTTTATTTATGTAAAAGATTTATTTTAGAGAGTGAGGGGGAGGGCAGAGAGAGGGAGAGAGCATTCATCCCAAGTGAACTCTACGCAGAGTGTAGAGCATGACACGGGGCTCGATCTCTCGCCCCCGAGCTCATGACCTGAGCTGAAATCAAGAGTCAGACACTTACCTGACTCAAGTTACCCAGACGCCCCATCTTGTTCTTTTATTAAAGATAGGAGTTGGGGTGAAGTTGGGGTCTGGGGCTGATGCTGATGGCTCCGAATGTCCCCAGAAATGTCCCTGGGATGTGTAGCTTGCCTGTGGCTTTGGGGGGAGGGGAGGCAGAGGTCAGTGTGAGAGGAGGAGCCAGGCCTGTGCAGACACAACATCCAGAGCTGTTGATGGAGAGCAGAACCTTCAGTTAGTAAGAGGCTGGCTGGCTGGGTGCCTGGGGTGAGGAGAGGACAGGTCCAAAAAGTTTTTTTTGTTTTCTTTATATATTTTCCTGGGGCCAGGTAGGACTGGCCCCAGGCCAGCTCACTCCGTTTTGGGCTCACCCAAAACGGATGAGCAGCTGCTTTTTATTTTTGTAACTTTTACTTTTTTCTTGTTTTATGATAATTTGTAACATCCGTTATTTTTATTGGCTAGGCTGGTAGGGGCTAGAAGCTAGCTAGCATTTGTTTCCTCTGCCTGTTTTCTCTTCTCTGCGTGTCACCTCTCCCTCTCTTCAGCGGTCACCTGGTCACCCGCCACCCAACAGCAGCTGCTGTGATGATGGCAGGATGGGGTCGTGTCATGGGTAACAGTTCTGCCTTCAGGGAATGGACCATGGGGAGGATGGAAGACGGTATTGGAGAAAAAGACCAGTGGGGAATGGAGGATGTGGGGCACGTGTTCCAAGCCTCGCTGATACTCCGTTTATGACTTGCATATCCGGGACTTCTGTATCCTGGACTTCCCTATCCACAGGGTCTGGGCAGGAGACAGAAACCAGACCGGTCATTTTACCAGGGAAAATGGAATATAAAAATAATAATAATTATTATTTTAAAGATTATTATCTATTTGACAAAGACAGGGAGAGAGGGAGCAAAGCAGGGGGAGTGGGAGAGGCAGAAGCAGGCTCTCCGCCCAGCAGGGAGCCCAATGTGGGGCTGATCCCAGGAACCTGGGATCATGACCTGAGCTGCAGACGCTTAACGACTGAGTCACCCAGGTGCCCTGAATATAAAGAATTATTAACTAGTAAATGAGAACCAATAGCAAGAGCGGTAAAGAGAATTTTAGAGAATATAAGTGCAAATTCTAGCTCTAGGACTAAGAGAGGTTAAAGTAGGAGAGAGAGTCCCCCAACATTGAGATTTCTGTCTCTTGAGGGAGAGTGCATCTGGGGCTCACTGGAGGGTGGAGAAGTCACCAGGGGCCCCAGGAAGACTCAGTGAGGGGAGGATGTTGTGCCACGGGAGTCTCCCACATTCCAGGGGCCAGGAAGCCTCCTGCTGAGCCATGCAAGCAGAACAAAAGCTAGAACCTCTTATTACCGCAGTGTCCTTCCAGCACCCTCTACTGACAAGACCTCACGTTGTGCCAGCTGGCAAAGGAGAAATGTTTACAACAGCTCAGTCCAATAGAGATAGAATGCAAGTCACATATGTGAATTAAAATTTTCTAGGAGCCACATAAGAGAAACAAAAAGAACCAGGTTACATTTGTTTGGAGAATGTGTTCTGTTTACCCCGATGTATCTAAAATGTTATTTCGGTATATAATCAGTATAAGATCAGTATAATCAGTATGAGATATTTCATGCATGTTGTGCTAAGTCTTCAAAGGCCAGTGTTGTGCTCTACCTAGGCACGTCTCTTGTTCACACTGGCCATATTTCAAACGCTGAACACTGTGGTTTGTGGCTACCATTCTGGATAGCACAGTTGGATCCGAAAGCTGGTCATAGCATCATGGATATGCAGCTGAGATACCATAAATTGATAATTGGCTCATAATTATAATAATTATGTGGTCGCATAATGGAATATTGATGTTCTAAAAATTTATAAGAATCTTGGGGGGGGACCTTTATTATGCTAAGTCAAATAGCCTGTAGAATTGTGTATAAATAGAATGCCAATTTTGTAACAACACAACTCCAAAAACAAACTCCAAACAGAAAACTATGTATTAAAAAAAGATAGGGAAATGCACTCAAATATTAACAGTGGTTATCTGTGGCAAGTGATACCGGATTGTTTGGCTTCTTCTTCCTACATTTATGTATTTTCAGGTTCTCTTTATTTTTTTAATTTCAATTCAATTAGCCAACATACAGTACATCATTAGTTTCAGATCAGATTCTCTTTAATGAGCACACAGTTCACTTAAAATCCATGCTCTTGTGGCTCAGAGGCTTATGGGGACCCAGGCCCTTGGGCTTCAGTTGATCACTGTTGAAATGGGATGGACTCCAATGAGGGTGTGAACCCAGCTTTGTAAGGTGCAAGACTTACCCTCTTCTCAGTTTGAAGAGTCATGACCAGGAGTCCTGAAGGTGGCGGAAACCTTGATCTCTGAATTTCCGAATAGGAGAAGGTTTATGTTGCTTCTGTTAAAAGCTGCTTGGTAATGGCTGTTGTTGGAATGCTTGTCATTGTTCATTTCCTTTCTTCCTCTTGGGGATCAGGGAATTAAAAGGCCGTTATGGAACTGATTTATTTTGCCTCTTCTGTAGAAAGCATTTCATCCCTCTGCTGTGTCATAAAAAATAGAAGTTCTTTTTTCTTCTCCTCAGGGAAGCCGAAGATGGGGAATGTTGTGATCTCTTGTGCTGTATGTGTGGGGTTCACGGACACAGCTGCAGGACCATTTCGGGGAATTGGACATTTTGCGGGGCTCTCTTGTGTCCTGCGTCTGTTAGCCTGCCTCGGCTTTCTGCTGGTCTAGCTTCGAAAGGGTGAAGGTCCGTGAGACCAACTTGGAATCTGACTGTATAAATTTTAAAGAAGCAAACGCTTTTAGACTTTATTACGAACCAGATACAGTTGTTAAATATTCGTCATGACTACCTTCCTCTAATCCTTGTGATAACCCTATGATGTGTGGGCACGACTGCTTCATTTCCTACAAGGGAAACAAATGCTTCGAGGTTAGGGAACTTGCTCTAGGTCACTTTAAGTAGTAAGAGGAGGCAGCAGAATTATATTTACACAGTCTGGCTTCAGAGTCTGGGCACTTATGAATTAAGCCAGTGTAGTGGTTCTCAGACTTGTGCCTTGGAGTCTGCTTGTGTGAGTTTGAGGGTGTCTCTGGAACAGGGTGGGTTTAATGAAGCAAGGATGGGAAGGTACATTGGGCTTACAGAGTGAAGGCATTGAGTGCCCTATCTTACTCCATAGATGGTGGAAAGTCAGTAGGTTTTGGTCAGGGGAAAGCTGCTGGACATTGTTGGTGCTGTACTCTAGGACTGTCTCCTAGTAGACCTTTTTCTCTTATGAAGTCAGCGGGGTCATTTTGGCCTCCTTTCTCCCCAGCTTCTGAACCCCTCCTGAGCAGAGCCTGTCTGTCCTTCTCTCTGTTCCCGGCACCATGTTATGTCCCTGTCCTTCCCAGTTTATACCTTCCTGTAAGATGTTGCTGCCCTGCTCTCTGTGATCCCAGTCCAACTGGAAAGAGCTATGTCACGGGAGGAGTGGCTGCTGCTAGAAGTCTCGAGCCTGTTCCAGAAAGTGCATGTGTCCCCAGTCATCTGTAGAAGAACTCCCACCCCCCAACACATACCACCCTCTGTCCTTGGCCAGTTGGAGTGGTACATCTGGATTTGTGCAGGAAAACAGGCCATTCCTTCTGGGGTCCCCCAACTGCACCCCAACTCTAGCCCCTTCTGCTGCTTCCAGTGCTGTTTTGGTAGGATGCATGGCAGCCTGAGTCTGCCGGTAACAGACTCAGGCTACCTGTCCCCATAGATTGGGGCTACGACTTTTTGGTTTAAATCTGAGAATTCCTTTAGTAAGTCCTTAATACATGGGGAATAGATGCAACACGGGGGAAAGTTTGCCTTTCACACATCTTACAACCCTCTGTAGACTTGTCAGCTATCGTGAAGTTAGACCCTGGGCCCTTGTTTCTGAGAGCTTTCCCATCATGGAGAGGTTCCCGCAGCTTACATGAATTTGCACCGACTCCTAGTTGTCTCCCTGCAACAGAGCATTTTTCTCCCTGTCTTTGTTGGATGGCATATGTAGCAAGCAGCCTTGGCCCTCCTGTGCCTCTGCTTGGTTAGCGTCCCTAACCCAGAGAAGCCTGTCCCGGCCTCCTCCTCCTCCTCCCCCTCCCCGGCCCTCATCCTCGGGCACACCTGTGTGGGTGCCGCTGCTGGGAGCTTGGTCAAGGCTGAACTGTCAAAGGCTTTTGCTGGCTTGTGTTTCAGATTCTTGGAGCATGGTCAGCAGTGCAGAAGCGTGCCCCATGGGGAGATCAAAGCTTTGGTGGCTGGATGGGTACAGACATTGCTCTGCTTAATTAAAACCAGGCCTGCATGCGTGCCCATGCCTGTGCCCGTTGAAGGCCCAAAGGCGGTCACACAAAGGTGACGGCAGTTAATCCCTGGCCTGCTGGCCTTGGAGGAGGGCTAGCCCGCCTCACCCCTTCCCAAGATACCGCACACAGACACATAGGCATACGTGTGGGCTTGTCCTTGGCCTATACCTCTCTCTCATCGGCTGAACGAATCCTAGAGATAGACTGAGCACTGGAGGGGACATGCAGGTCCTTTGGGCCCATCTGGTAGAGATCAGAACTGAGGCTAGAAGGATCCTCAGGGTGGGTTGGGAATAGAGCCTGTATAGTTCATGTCCCTTCTCCTTGTCCCAGCATAATATCATGAGGCAAATGACGTGTTGTGTAGCTTCTCATTCCAAAGATATTTATCTATCACCTGCTGTGGGCCAAGGTCTTTCGTATTCTGGATTTCATTCTGGACCTGCTCATCTGGCTCCTTTCCATCTTAAGTGCTACAGGACGGTTCAGCCTCGTGATCCCTCTGCAGGTAGCTCTCCCGCTACCCAGGCGGCAGATTTGAATTCCTACCCTATCAGGCCCTGTGCTAACGTTTCCTCGTTTACTCAGCCCAAAGGCAGCCATATACTGAGCCCTGATAAATGCCCGAATCTGTGTCCGATGCTTTGCAGAGCTGTCTCACTTAATCGTCTGAGAAGTATTTTTAGGGAACCCATCGCTCACAATAGGCCATTTGTACTGTGCAGCCTAGGGGCTGCGAGCTCGAGCAGTGTGCCCAAGGACACCCGGGAGAAGCTACAGGACCATCTTAACTTTACCCTATCCACCCACCTGGCGTAAAAGCACATGCTTCCTCTTGCCCTTGCGTTTGACCCTGCTAAGCTCCGAGGAGGTGGGGCAAGTCTGTCTGTCTGGTCTTCCGCCGCCTCTCTCCATCCTTCTAGAAAAGAGTATCCAACCTTTTGTTTGTTTCTGGTGGGACTTATTCTTCATTCTCTTTCCTTTAGATTCTCACTATTTAGAGATGGAGTCTCTCATTGGAAACCCACAGCCCCGAGGCCGGCCCACCGATTTCAGCGAGACTGGCAGGTTCAAGGCCCCATTCACCAGCTTGCTCTGATGCAGATCCTGCTGGCTCCCTCACCCATCCCCCTCCCCAGCGGGGCGGGTTCCTGTAGCTAAATCACTGGTTATTTGGGAGTGAAGTGGTATCATCTGGATGGTAACGTGTTCATCAGGGCCTCGGCTTACCCTTGACCTTCAAAGAAACGCAGTGATCCGTGTATGGGCTATGGAATTCGTCTTGGTGTCTGGGGAGAGGGTGGTGACTTAAACCAGCTTATTTCCCTCTTACTGCTGAGACCAGCCCACCTTTGCTGGGGAGGATTCTTGACTCTTCCCTTCGTGGTAGGGACTCCTGAACCAGTCTTTTCAGGAACTTTGGCCTGAAAGTTGCGATCAGTCCCTCAGGAGTAAGACCTCTGTTGTTCTTTGGGCAAATTCTTATTCAAGGCAGAGGGCCATGGATCGTGTTGGTGGAATCCATTTTCTAATGTTGACTTCAACCTAGTAAAGCCCTCTTTAAGCCATTTACCTCTAACATGGGCCATGGGAAGGCAGTGCATCTGCTGGGACGAGAGGTCAGGAGGGTGGGATTTGGTTTCACGTCCTGCTAATCCTGCCCTCACCCAAGGCCTTAGGCCAGCCACTTTCTGTCCCTGTTCCCCTATTTTGCACTGAGATTCACATGAGCATTAAGGCCCACTGGGGACCAATCCCTTTTTCAGTGTGGAGCCTGGTTTGGTGAGGATGCTGGTCAATTTTGATTTTTAAGGCACACAGGACTGTGGATTACCTCTGCCTGAAATTCCACGGCAATTGTCAGTTGGCCTACAAGAATGAAAACGAGACCTAAAGAACTAAAGCGTTATAACTAAGTCCTTCATTAAAAGAATGCTCAACTCAAGTGAACACAGACCACCCGTTCTAACATGCCATCGGCCAGCCCGCTTAAATTTAGGGAGACTTGGCAGAGAAAGGTTTAGCTTTGTATCTTGCAAAGTGGAAGCGGACACTGCACATAAAAACTGATACTGTTGCTGTTACTGGTGTTCTCCCCGTGAAGCCCAAGTGTGGCTTTACACATTGGCTGTGGTTGGCAATGGCGTCTACGGTAGGAAGAAGGTAAGGGATTGGAAGGATTTCATCAGAGCAGCCGCTCTCTTCCGTGATCTCCATTTAACTTACTTGCTAGTCTCCATCCCTTTTACAAAATGCATTAATGGCTACTGTATGCTCTATGCCCATGTTATTTTTGTGTGCACAGTAATTCCCCTCCATTAAGGCTGAGTGCGAAGCAAGAGTCCATTGTGCAAGTTGCTGTTACCTGTTTGCAACAGTAAATTTGCTGTTGTAACTTGAGTAACTTGATCATGACATAAATGGAATGAGTGGGAGGATAGATAGCTAACATGCATTGAGCACCACTGGGTGCTAGACACTCTTCCAAGTGCTTAACACCTAATCACCTCTAATTGCTGTGTTAATGAAACTAAGTTGAGGGTTTCCAACAAAATTGGTAAAAGTGAGTTGCTACAAAAGAAATTGCTGGTGAGCTAGGTACAAAGACAATGGCAAGAGTTAAAAAGTTGAAAGGAGAGAAGGGGTCTGCGTCCAGCAATCTTTGTGTCTTACTGTGTGATGTCTTCAAGTTCTTCATCCACTTGGAAGAAAGCAAACTAGAAATCTGGGTCAGTATTATTTATGCAAGGAAGACTTTGGGTAATTAATCTGTGGACCCATACCTAAAGGACAGATCACCAATAGGCTCAAAAATATTAGTAAACCTATGTTTATATACTTATGTTAAAATGCTCAAGGTATGTCCATTTTGTTTTGTTTTGGTGATTCATGGCTTTAACATCTGTTTTAACTAATGGACCATAATAGTCTTGATAAGAAGTCTTTTGCTATAAAAGTCACTGAAGCCCAAACAGATACGAGCCCCAGATGGCTCCAGTCCGTACGCAGGTGCCCACAGGTGGGCTGCTCAGGCTCCTCTTTGGAATGAGTCTCTGAAGTAACCATTGTGGCCCACGGATCATGTTCTCTTACTACAAGTCCCTTTCCCCCGCCATCAGTTAAAGTGGGTCAGATTGGATTTTAGCCTGTCAACTGTATCCACAACTTGGTGGACTAAGTCTGAGGACGTTTTGGAGCTCTGTTTCAAGGGCAATACAATTTGGCGTAAGAAAACACCGACTGCCCTTTGGTGCCTGTCCCAGAAGGGGTCGACTTCCCGTGGTCAGCTCCTTGGCGGATGGGAAGGGCAAGCACTTGCACACCCACGTGTATGTATACCCAGGCTTGGGGTCAGCGAGCCTACGGGCCAGGGGCTGGGCTCTGAGCTTTAAGGACACAAGAAAATACCTGGTGTGACCACTGCCCTCAAGCTGGGATATGTGTCTAGAGGAGCCCCCTACAACTGGCTGAGCCAGATGGAGTGTCAGGAGCCATTGGAAGGACGAAGACAGCAGGAGGGGCTCCTGGAGGGAGAGCAGCGGAGCAGCATGGTAACGACACAGAGGAATTAGACAACCCAATGACAATAACTGAGGGAATCATCCGCTTTCAAAGAGCTTTTATGTTTCTCTGATGTTATTCTCAGAATAGTTGCAGGGAGTAGAATGACCCCCTTGACTGCTCACCGACTCTCGGGACACAGATGAAGAGGGAAGGCAGCTTGTGTCTGACGTGGAACCAGGGCTTGGACCAGGCTTCCCGGTGTGTACATGGTTCTGCTCCCAACGCCAGGCTTTGCAGCTTCTAGCGCACTCGCTCCCCTCCCTGCCCCCGGAGTGACACATTGAAACCAGCCCCTTAACTGCCCAGGTTACATTGTCTTATTGCTTTACTGTCTCCTTTTTAAGAAGCTGCAGCTATCACCAGCTACTAAATGTGGGGCCTCACTGACCTCTGGGACTGAATGGTGTGTGCGTGTCCCCTGCCTGCTCACCCGGCAGGTGGCTCGGGATTCCTGTCATCTGGCTCTGGGCGACAGTGGCTGGGGCAGCACCCTTAACCGGCACTCTCTGAACCCTTCAGGGAAATCTTAGGTAACACATTCTCTCCACTCCGGGGCAGACTGAGCTGGGCACTCGGCAGCTCCCTGCTGCTTAATAGGGTGGCGTTTGCAGAGGTAAAGCCACCTGGATGGAGGGTCCTTACAGCAGAGTGCTTATTCCCGCTGGAGCCTGAACTCCACTGTGTGAGCAAAGGATCTGGAAGCTTCCCTCCCCATTCCTCGTACTCAGAGCAAACCCCACAATGCATCGGTGACAAGTCAGCATGTGTTGTTGAGGGCTTTGTGTTTATACCGGGGCCCTGGAAGACGTAAACAAGCACAGGGGAAGAGTACAAGGCCGTGGTCCGTCCTTCATGGTCCATTCATTCATTCACTTAAGAAAGATTTACTGAGCAGCTCTGAAGTGCGGAGTGGTGTGCTAGGTATTAGAGATTCCATTTGGAGCAGCTGTGGCCATGGCCTGGTGGAGTCCTCCTTCTGGAGGGACACAGACAAGGGCTGATTGCACCGGAGTGTGATAAATGCCGTGGGTGCTCACGAGAAGTTGGGCAGCTGTGTGTGGTTTTGTTGGTGGGGTGTGGGGTGCTGTTCACTGGCTGTTGGCTGAAGGTGTGAGTAGAGGCCAAAATCCAGTCCATCCCCCTCTCAAGACACTGCTGCCTTGGGGTAGGAGAGCATTTTTGTAAGCGACAGAAGGACCCTCAGGAACCAGCAGTGTCCTTGACTGGAAAGACACCTGAACTAGAGTTGCAGGGAGAGAGTAAGCTTGGAAGGAAACATTTGAGCTGAGACTGGAAAGATGACTAGGAATTAGCCACGGGGTGGGGTGAGGGGTACAGAGGAGAGATGGGAAAGAACATTCCAGGCAGTGTCCTAATTTCCAGCACTGGGATGGTAGTTAGCACGAGCCGGCTGCTGGTCTGAGGGCTTTAAGTTGATCCTCGTAGGAGGAAGTTGCACGTGGAACAGCGCTGAAGTGAAAGAAAACACGGCATGTTTTGGATTCTGGAGGGTGTCCATTGTGGGTAGAGCATGGAATTCAGAGGGAAAGGGGATCCGTGAAGGTGGGGCCAGTGCCTGCAGCTCATCATGTTGCGCCACCCTTGCTGTGTGCTGGGTCCCCGGAACATGCAGTGCACAGTGACACGTTTTGCCCTCAACACAACCCTGTGGGGCAGGTATTATCTTATCCTCAGGCAGATGCAGATGAGACCAAGGAGGATGGAGTAACCTGCCCAGGCTAGCCTGTAGAAGGGGAGAGACAGACTCACAGTAAGACACCAGGTTTGGTCCCCACACTGCCCAGCCAGGAGAGTGCGAGCCCGAGACAGGCTGCCAAGAGCCTACTGGGCAGCGGGGAGGAAGGAGAGCCAGCCAGATGGGGTGACGGATCTCAGCGTGGGCAGGAGGGCAAGCCGTGCCCCTCTGTGGACGTGGATGGGCCACGTGGTGCCATCGCGAGTCTTTCCCAACAACTAAGGGACAATAAAAATCCGTCCTCATAAATGACCGCTTATACCTAAACACAATCCTATGAAAGTTGGATGTAGTATCCACTGTGGCCGTGGGGAGGAAGAAGAGTCTCCAGGGAAGTAAAAAACAAAAACAAAAAACAAAAGACAAACAGATCCTCACTCTGTAAGCTCATTTGTTCATTCACTCAGCATCTATTTCTTGAGCATCTCCTAAAAGCCAGAAGCTCGGTGAGGCGTGATGGGTAATACGCAAAGCCATTCTCTGACCCTGAGTGGACGGGTACTTTGAAAGTTAAACAGGTCAGTGCATGGATTTAAAAATGTGTCTGCAAAATCTTTGACACTCGTGTCAGGGAGAGAAATGAGATCTGTGACTGCCCCTGCCTGGATCCTAGGCTGACCTTAGGGGCTCCCCGATTGCCCATAGATCGCTGTGGAGACACTAGACTTCTGAGGCTGGTTTCCAAACAAGACCAGACATCTATCCCTCACTGTGAGGGGACCCAGCTGCCAAGGAGCCCAGCTAGCCTCCTCCAGCCAGGCCGGAGAGGCCACGTGCAGACACTCTGGTCGACAGCTCCCGCTGGGCTCCGGTCAGTAGCCAGGGCCGTCTGCCAGCCTTGTGAGCGGGCCATCTCGCACGCCCGGCCCAGGCTGACCTTCAGGTTACGGCAGCTCTAGCCAGCCTCCTGCGCCAACGCCATGAGAGCCTCAAGCAAGAACCGTCAGCCCAGCCTCTCCCACGTTCCCAACCCACGAAGGCAGAAACCAAATAAAAAGATGGTTACGGTATTAGAGATGTTTTGAGTCATTGTTTAGAAAGCATCTGGAAGAGTCCGCCACCGGGAGCCGAGGGAGGCAGCACCTCCAGGCACCCAGCGGACGTCGGGCTCAGATCCTGCGAGAGCGCGCCGGTCCGACAGTGAGTGTCCGCATTCCAGCTGCCTCTCTGCTTTTATTGCGAACTGGTCTTCGGGAAGGAGGGGGTGGGCAGAGGTAGAAGAGAACAAGTGAAAACGGACAATGTAATTCAGAGGTCTTGATTTTTGCTGCTCTGGGTTGGAGCTGACAGCCGCCGCTCCGCACGCACCCACGCACCCACGCACCCAGCCGGCGGGCTGGGGGCCTGATTAAGTTACAGGCATCCCTGACGGAGCCTACTGTGCTCCGTCTTTAAGCCGGTCACGAGTGGTGCTCTCGGCTTTATTCAGGTCTGACACCTGCTCCAAGTGTTTGCAGACGCGTCTGCAGGGTCTTCGCCTTGGGCTCAGCCGTGGAGTAGTTGTGGCTCAGACGGGGGTTGAGAGGGGGTTAAAGGCGTGCTGCTCCGAGTCCCCCACGAGCTGGGGTAGTGCGAGGCACGTGAGGTGAGGGTGAGGGGCGCTGGGGAGGGGCTGTGGTCTGAGATTGTGTCCCATAAGAGGCCAAGGCGTTCGCTTCCTCCATTCTGGGTCCCACCTTTGCTCCCCGCTTCCTCGCGGTTAGGCCTATGGGACGCCTTCCGTTGTCACAGAAGAGACACGGGGAGAGGTGGCCGTTGGTGAATAACGGGTCCCACCCGTTGCCCTCACCCTGCTGGGAAGGAGCAAGGAGTCCACAGTTCCCTCATTGTTGCAGGAAGAGCAAACCTCTCTTCCCCGCCGGGCTGGCCTTGCTTCTCTCCATTCTCTGTCCATTATGGCGGAAGTCGTGTTGTTTTCACCAGAAATATCTACAGGCAGCTCTGGGAATTGCTTCTGGGAGACCGGGTGCTCCCGGTGAGTCTCCTCTCTTAATTAATGTTTCTAATTTTTAGTCATTTTGAAATGAAAGAACTTTACCCCTGGGCTGTCTGAGATGCTTGCTGTCGGTACGCTCTTGCCGAGACCCAGAGGAGCAATTTTCAATCTCATTTAACCCGCACAGCAGCTATTGTAAGAGCTGGTGCAGGATCTTCTTCACCCCACAGGGCGGGAGTGACAGAAACCTGATCCACATTCAGTGTCTGTACTGCCGGGGCCCACAGGGAAGCCTCTTGTTTTCCTGAGGTGAGTCCCGGGGTCCTTCAGGAGCTGACTCTTCCTCCTGTCAGAGCCCTGTCTGGATTTTCAAAGAAACTGTCATGGACACCATCTCCCTTCTGAGCTGGGGACTGGCTCTGCAGGGCACACGGGCCCTGGAAGGCTCTCACCTGCCTGCTGTGAGAGTCACGCCTGCGCTTCGTGGAGCTCGTGTTCCTCATGGAAGCTGGGCCGGTGGGTGGAACGGAGGGCAGGTGGGGGTCCAGCTCCGTGGGGCAGGTTCTCTTCAGGGAGCACCTGTTGGGAAAGTCCGGCAGCCTGTGTCATCTCCCCACTCTCTGTTGAGGCAAGGTCCCTGCTGAGGCCAGTAGTTGATCCCCATCTTTTCAAGTAGAGTTGACACACAATGTGGTGTGAGTTTCGGGTGGACATTGTGATTTGACAGCTCTGTGTTACGCTGTGCTCATGTGCGTGGCCGCCATCTGTCACCGTGCAGCGCTATCGCAATACAGTGGACTGTGTTCCCTCTCCTGTGCCTTTGATCTCTTCATTCCATGACTGGAAACCTGCACCTCCCATGCCCCTTCCCCCATGGCAACCACCCGTGTGTGGGTCCCCTTCCCCCTTTTTCGGACACTTTCTCAGACACTCTTCCCTCGAACCAACCTTAGTCACCATCTGTTAACCTGGAAGTGTTGAAAACCTAAGGCCCATTTCATGGCTGCTCCAAGTTCTGTGGGTTCTGAACGAACAGTCACAGGATTGTATTTGTTTGCAACTGGTGGAGGACTTCAAGGTAATTTAGGTTAAGCCTTGCATTTTACAGATGAGCAATTTGGGGTTTTGAGAAGTTTGGTGCTTTGCCTGAGGATATATGCCTATTTAGCAATAGAGCTTCGAGAATCCTCTTAGGTTTCCTGCTCTTAGATCAGTATTTGCTTTGCATTCTATTGCTTGACCTAAAAGCAGTACCTGCCAATGGATTTAAGGCAGGGCTTCCACATCATTCTTTGTTGTGGGGGCTGACCTGTGCTTTGTGGACCTTCAGCAGCATCTCTGGCCTCTACCTTCCAGGTCTCAGGAACAACTCTTTCCCCACCCAGTTGTGAGAAGCAAAAATGTCTCTAGACTTGGCCAAAAGTTCTGTGGGGGGCTGAGATGTTCCCTGACGAGAACGGCTTTAAGTTAGTGTGTCTTTTAAGGATTGATTTATTTGTGAGAGAGCAGGAGGGTGTGTGTGTGCATGTTGGGGGTGGGGAGAAGGGCTGAGGGAGAGCAAGAATCCCAAGCAGGCACCACGCTCAGCGCAGAACCTGATGTGGGGCCCGATCCCATGACCCCAAGATCATGACCTGAGCCGAAATCAAGAGACAAATGCTTAACCGACCCAACCCCTCAGGCACCCCAAAGTTAGCGTATCTTTAAAGAAACAGACTTATGTTCACTCATCCTAGTAGTGTGTGAGTGTAAAGCAGACAAGCAGCAGGCAGGGATTTGAGAAGACACGAGGCTTTCCAATGAGCTGTGACTAGACCGGCTCCTGGGGTTTCAGACTGTATTGCCTGTGCCCTCACCTCCGTGTTTAGACTGTGATGCCACCAGAAGGAGATTCTGGCTGGGTGAGGGAACAGTTAGAGGAAATCAGTAGGATATTTGGTCTATTAAGGGAAACACTCACGACAGACATTCTTGTATAAGAGCCTTGTCTCCAGAATACGTAAAGGACTTAAAGTCGCCAGCAACCAAGCAAGTGACCCATTTTATTTTTTTTTTAAGATTTTATTTATTTGAGAGACAGAGAAGAGAAAAAGCATGAGAGGGGGGAGGGTCAGAGGGAAAAGCAGAGTTCCGATGTGGGACTCGATCCCGGGACTCCAGAATCATGACCTGAGCCAAAGGCAGTGGCTTAACCAACTGAACCACCCAGGCGCCCCAAATGACCCATTTTAAAAGGCGGGCAAAAAATTTGAACAGACACGAAACCAAAAAAGATGACAAGACCATGACAAGATGTTCAGCATCATTAGTCCTTTGGAAAATGCAGGTTAAAACAAAAGGATATGCCACCATTTCACGTAAGGGTGGCCAAAATCGGAAAGACGGTTGCTGTCAAGTGTTGGGGAGGCTGTGGAAGTTCTGGAACCCTCACACACTGCTAGTGGGGATGGGAAGAGGTACAACCACTTTGGAAAATGGCTGGGCAAATGTTAAACATACACCTACCATGTGGTCCAGCCTTTCCACCTCTAGGCATTTCCCCGGGAGAAATGCAAGTGCACATCCATTGTACATTCATGGCAGCTTTAGCGCAGTGACCCAAACTGGAAACAGCCTAGATGTCCATCAGCCATTACTTTTTCAACCTTGCATTGTGAGTGAGACATTTTCACATCCTGCCAAACAGATCAAGTTCAGTAAAGAAATGGATCAGATTGAGAGCATCTGTTTGGGTCCAGATACTGACTTGCTTTTTGAGTGTGTCTGTGTGTCATTAGAGTAAGTCAAGTGACACTTCTGTTCTTTCTGGTGATGGAGTTTGGCAGTGGAATTGGTAATCTTTCCTCTGTAGTCCCAGATCGGCTATTTTAATGGGCTGCTAGATGATGATGGTTTCTTTAAATATCAAGATTTAAAAGATCACACCTAGCTTTAAAAACTAGCTCTGTTAATGCATTTTATTTATACAACATTAAAACATTTAGGGAGTAAAGATGTTCTTGGTCACTGTAACTCCTCTTAAAGATGGCAGGCCAGATGCCCTTATGGCTAGAATTCTTCCAAAGAATCAAGAGTTGGGAACCAAGAAAAGAAAGTATTTCAGGGGAGGGTAGAGTGATAATTCCTGCCCCAGAAATAGCCAAGATTTCTGTGATGTGTGTGGGTGGGTTAAGACTCGCTTTAGAATCCATTTTTAAAATTTAATATATATTTTTGAGTCCCTGATAGGTCTTGGGCATTGAGATCCATAAAGGAAGTAAGACACCATCCAGTCTTGTCTTTAAAGATGTCATAGTCCAGTCAAGAGAAAGACAAGTCTGTGCGCAAGGACAGTCCGGAATGATGAATGCCACAGTGGAGAAGGGCATTTGGTGCTGCTAGCAGAGCACACCCAGATCATTAATAAAAAGTGAGGTGGGGGTTGATCAGGAAATGCTTCCGCATTCCTCCTAGATACCCTAGCTTGGTGCTGGGTGTTCGAGCATGGGGACCAAAAGTTACTAGTAAAAGATATGGTTCTTGCTATCAGAGATTTTAGTCTAGCGGAGATAAAGTTAGTATGCATGGGACTAAGATGGCCATGTGTTGAGACGGTGTAAGGTGTTGGAAGCAGTCCTGCGATGAGTGGCAAGAGAATTTGATTCTGGCCCGGACTCTGCCCCCATGTGGCTCTTGACCCCGGGACAAGTCACTCAACGGCTCTCTGGGCCTCAGTCTTTTTAACTCTAAGAGGAGAAGCCAGGAGAGCAATGTATGCTATGTCAGGTACTTTCTAGGTCTCTCCACGTTGTAATGTGTCGAGGGGAGATCTAGGGAGAGCTTGACCAGTTTGTTCTCATTGGAGAGATCTGCCTCGGTGAAGCTCTGGTTGAAGAGAAATGCCATCCGTTATTAGGGTGGGCAAACTCTGGGAGTGAGATTTTTAAAGCTCTGAAGACTTTTTGTGGGAATCCTGTTTAAAGCTAAAGCAAAGGGTGAGTCTTCCCTGCTGGAACCAAGAGCGTTGGTCCCTTTGGCCTCTGTCCTTCAGTAACCCCTTTTTGATTGTGTGGTCTTGACTTGGCTTTGGATTCCTGATCATTATCAAGAGGGACCTACACCCAAGATCTAGAACACCTAGCATGTTCTCTCTTGTCCTGGGGCCTTCCCTCCTGGCATGTAGGATTAGCTAGTGCCACCAGTCCATGATTGGACAGACGTTTGCTCCTCTTGCTTCTTTCTTTCTTAATCCCTCCTGTCTGACGACATGGCAGGACATGTGCTCCTGATCTAAGAGTGTCCCAACAATGCACAGCACTGTTATTTGAAAGAAAAACATAAATAAGGAACTTGTACAGAATTGGAGGAACTGAATTGCATATTTTTTTCTCTGCCCCATCCGGTGCGCCTGAATGCCTCCTTTGAGGCGCTCACTTCCTGGAGCAGACCTGAAGGACCGCAGGTCTACCTGGCAGCTTGGCGAGCGCTTGTGGTGATGGATTTCCAACTTGGTGTCTTTCTAAAGGGTGTGGAAGACATGAAGATGTTCTAGATTGGGGTAGCAGCAGTGAATTGTTTCTGCTCTCCTTTCTACTTCTGGACTCCAGATCTTTTCCAGCTCCCATTCGTTACCCTAAATTCAATGTACGGGGTTCAACAATGTACCTGCCATACTGATTCCTTGTTTTCCTCCAGACAGTATCTGGTGGCCATCCACGGTCTTCCAGAGAGTTTCTCCTCTAACTTCAACAGCTTATTCCCAGTTGAAATTTGACTTCCCAAATGACTGTGGGGGAAACGACAGGTCTGTCAGGCTTGATGACTAGAAAATAATCAGAAGGCTAGATAAGAAAATAATCAGAAAGCTGTGTGGGGATTTATTCCATTTTGTCACCTATAATTTTAATGTCAGAGTAATTGGCTAGGTACCAGTTATTTTCTAAACAAAAGATTGGATAACACAAAAAGAGTTGTAACAGTCCTGTCTGGAGTAATTGAAGTTAAAAAGCCTTTTGCTAGTATGGATGGGACCAGCAACATGGTACTTGACACATGAGAGGACAGTTCCTTGATGAGGCTTTATACTATGTGAAGTAGACTGGCAGTAATTGAGAATCAGCAGGTAAAGTGCCCAAGGTCATGCATATAATAAGGGATGAGACTGACTTTCAAATTCTGATCTTTCAGACTTGATGCCAAATCCAATATGTCTTCCATGACCGTATGCATTTATGATTAATGGAACTTGTCTAATTTACCCATAAGCTGCTCTTGTTAGATTAAAAAGAAATGAACACTTTATTCATGGTAAGTATTATGAGATAGTAGCAAAACTCTGAGGAACTTTTTTTTTTTTTTAAAGATTTTATTTATTTATTTGTCAGAGAGAGAGAGGGAGAGAGAACGAGCACAGGCAGACAGAGTGGCAGGCAGAGGCAGAGGGAGAAGCAGGCTCCCCCACAGAACGAGGAGCCCGATGCGGGACTCGATCCCAGGACCCTGGGATCATGACCTGAGCCGAAGGCAGTGGCTTAACCAACTGAGCCACCCAGGCGTCCCTCTGAGGAACTTTTAATATATTCCCCTTTTACCTGAAAAAACATTTCAGCAGGAAAGAGGGGAAAGGACGGACAGCTTACATCCATTTCCTTATGGTCCTACATCTTCAGGGGTCATGGCCTGGACTGTGCTGATGACCCTTATACCCGAGTGTTTTCTGTGGAGAGCCTTGATGACAGGACCAAACAGATGGGTAGAGGTCAGTTTCATGTGCCACGGTACTCACCCCAAACCCAGCACAAATAAGATCGCACCACAAACACTCACGTCCCAAATTCATTTCCTTGGGACACTAGAGGTTTTGTTACTTATACCATAGAAGTCTTCGGGGGGACCCATCTCAATATGTGTTTTCATCTTGAGTTAAATCCAACTCTTCTTGTTTCCTTCTCCATCAAACCACACCTCCCCCTTGCCTTTCTGTCAAGGGGTGATGGACAATAGATGATAGCAACAGTTTCTATGGTAACAGCATCTGAGTCATCTCCTTGGAAACCTACATAAAGGCCTTCCATCTCCAGACCAGCTCAGTGCAACTTGGAAGGCCTTTGTTCCCATGAATGTATCAGCATGGGGCAGCAAGCTCTCCCGGGCTCTGGCCACTGCAGTTTCCTTTGGCTCCCGATGCCCATGGCAGTCTGGGTATAGAGTTGGATTCAACCAAATGTGGGGGTCGGTGGGCCCTGGGGTGCTTTTCTCAGCCTAGCCCATGTCCAGAATGCATTGTCTTTGGTCCAACAGCAGATGCCCAGCAGCTTTAGCCAGTAGACTGCTTGCTTTTTAAAATGCCCAGATGACTCAACCAAGTCTCCCACAGTGACCAGCGATGGATCAGAATAAAGCAGGACTGCTTCAGAACGCTGATGAGCTGGGTATTTTGGCATGGTCCTGAAGAGAATCCTGAAATGGGGCACCATGGGATAGCTTGTCAGAGACCCTCTCCTTACGGTGTCCTTCAAATGCAGCAATTTTGTTCCTTAAATGAAAGCAGAATGGTTTCCAGCAGCTAAGAGGATTAATTCTCATGTCATCATCCACACCAAGTCACAATCACAAACACTTCCATTGTGCTGCTTATTTTATAGATCATTTTCACATTCAGGAGCTCAATTAATCATTTATTCAATCTTCAACACGTGTTAATTTGCAACTTACTACATGTTGTGTATTGTGTTGGGAGTTTGGGGCAGACCTGTGAGAAAAAAAAATGTACAGTCCCCGCCCTACTGAAATTTACAGATTGGAGACTCCAGAGCTAATCAGATAATCCCATGTGTGTGAATATTCAGCCAAGCGGCACTAAAGGATCAGGTCCATGGTATGATCAGTGTGTCGAATGGAGGGAATTGACCTTTTGGAGACCTCTTCCTTGAAGAAGCGATGGTCATGCTGACACCTCATCAGCAGGGCCCTTTGCACATGAAGAAGTGAGGATTTGCAGGGCGAAGTAGCTTCCCTGTGATCACATGCACTGCTGAACGGCAGTCCAGGAATCTGATCCCAGGCTCTGTCTGTCCCTTCCTGCTGACTCTCCAAGCTCCACCTAGGTTCAGTCTTAGGCCAGATAGCCAAGAAGGTGTTCTCCCGTTTTCACTCAGGTTCTGCCCAGCTTCCAAGCCTGAGCCCATTGCCTATTTGCCCAGGAGGACAACTGTAGGAATTTTCTCTATCCATGGATATTGTCCTCCAAGATGTTAACTGATGGAGGTAGCTTGCTTTTAAGGGTTGACCCTTAAACTCAGGACTCAGGCTAAAAGTTAGTCTCCTCCCAGCACCCCCGAAAAAGATTAGAGGTAGTTTGACATAAGATAAGTGTGTTTTTAATCCCCTTGGTGGAGTGTGGATGGACCTCAAGACAGAGTTTCTGCCAACATTTCAGAGCAGAGCAGCTGTGCGGGGCAGCTCTATTCCTCTGTCGATGGACATCTGGGTTCTTTCCACGGTTTGGCTATTGTGGGCATTGCTGCTATAAACATTGGGGTGCATGTGCCCCTTGGATCACTACATTTGTATTTTGGGGATAGACACCCAGTAGTGCAATTGCTGGGTCATAGGGTAGCTCTATTTTTAACTTCGTGAGGAACCTCTGTACTGTTTTCCAGAGTGGTGCACCAGCTTGCATTCCCACCAACAGTGTAGGAGGGTTCCCCTTTTTCCGCATCTTCGTCAACATTTGTGGTTTCCTGGCTTGTTAATTTTAGCCATTCTGACCGGTGTGAGGTGGTATCTCACTGTGGTTTTGATTTGCATTTCCCTGATGCCAGGTGGTGTTGAGTATTTTTTCATGTGTCTGTTGGCCATCTGTATGTCTTCTTTGAAGAAATGTCTGTTCATGTCTTTTGCCCATTTCTTGACTGGATTATTTGTTGTTTGGGTGTTGAGTTTGATAAATTCTTTATAGATTTTAGATACTAGCCCTTTTTCAGAACAATTTAAAAATAAGTGACAGTTTAGGCATACCCCTTAATCCTGGATTCCGTAGCTAAAATGGTGTTATCCATCTCTTTTTTGATGCTGAGATCTGAGGCAAATGTTGCCATCTTTGTGGCTGACATCTTGTGAGAAAGTTGTTTTCCTACCATGAACAAACTGATCTTACTTTCTTAAAAAATATGTTTTTTTTTAAATTTTCCAAGCCATGTCTTTAACAAATGTTTTTGCTGACGCAGTTGAAGATTTATCTTTTTTAAATCCGTGAATCCAGAAAATAAGCAGGCATCTCCTGTACCAAGGAGACCATTCCTATCTTAGGTAGACCATGTCTGCTCCTACTGAGGCTACTTTAGGTTGAGGAAGGAAAGGGGAAGTAAGAGTGGAGCTGTGTGATTGGGGGCAAGTTGGCTCTCCCATTCTCTCTATAAAATGTATATTAAGAACCATTTTCTTCTAATGAAATATTTGTGTCATTGTCTTGAAATATTTTTGAATATTTCAAATATATTTTGAATATATTTTGAATATTTTTGACCTCCTAGGGTTGGGATTTCTGGTAACCTAGAGTGACTTTAGTAGGGTGCCCCTGGCTGGGAATGACATGTCACCATGTGTATGAATGGGCAGAGATGAAAGGTACCATGCCCCTCCCCACCACACACTACACTGACACTAACAAGGGTTTGTAATTTTGAAAATCATCTGACTGTTTAAGCTGATGGGGTCCTCTCATTAACATTTCCTAGTGTAGGGAGACCACCCTGGGCCTCCTTGCTGTTTTTCAGACCTTGAAAGAGGAAGGTAGGCAGCTTGTTATTGAGATTCATGGATGAGGATAGAGTTGAAGGTGCTCAGAACCCTGACAGAGGCTGATGGGGAAATGAGTGCACATGAGTAACAGCCAAGCAGGGAGACTGGTAGGTGAGGGAACATGAGAAGCTTCCCCTGTGAGGCTCCACCCCCACCTTGCTGGCTAGGACAAGGCAATCACATTGGTCATTTTAGAGTCTGGAACGTGAGGTCTAGGAAACCTACATGAATGTGTTTTCTGCAGCGGCTGGCATGTCCTGAGAGGCTGGGATGTGTGGGTAGTTACAAAGGAGATGGGAAGTGAGGCTAGAGGCTTCTAAATTACAAACCACTACAGTACTTTCTAGCAAACCACAGTGTACAGCGCACTACAGATTATAACTAGAGCCCACTGTCAGCTGAGAATAGGGTGGGGGCATTTTGCCAGCACAGTCTGGTGTGGGTGGAGGTCATCTCCTTGTCCAGGTAAAGAAACTGAGGTAGGTCTCCAGCTCACATAGCTGGTTGATGCCCAATCCGGGATTTGGATCCAGACCTTTCTCCAAGTCCATGTTCTTTCCACTCTTGCTGCATCCTCTCCAGAGAGACTCTCTGTGGTCCATTTAAGTTAGGACAGTCCCTGATGCTGTCAGGATGCTTTCTTCAGAAGGACCTTTAAAAAGCTGTTTGAGCTCCAGGAATAGTACGGACTGAACTTGCTCATCAGTTAAACACATTTACATCTCCCTTGGGGCTGCGGAATCTGGAGGGTTAATTAGCATCCCTCAGGCTGTTCTCAAGTAACTGGGAAGGGCTCAGGATGACCTTGAAGAGCCTTTTAGTATTTGAGGTGGCTTCCAGAGTTTGAGTTATAGATTGGCCACTTTCCCCCTCCACCTCTTTTAATTACAGTGGCTCGTCCTCAGGAAGCTGGGATCTGCATCTTTTCTGTGCTTGCCTGTTTCAGCTGGCCTTGGCCCGGACTGAAGGCAGCACCCCAGACCCTTCCCCAAGCTGTTCTCTCTTCTTCTTCAGCTCCTTTTCCTGTTTCGTGCTGAGAAACCATGGTGGCTGGCCTAAGAGAGGGATTTCAGGTGTGAGTCGTTTGCGATAGATAATGAATTGCTCTGAGTTATCCACATTTTCTGATTTCCTCTTTCCATGACCTTCCATTGCTGTGTGGAATGTGCTGATGAGGGTAGCCATCAAGCCAAGGTGAGAGCTATAATTGTGGCTGTAGGATGAACAGGTCAGATGAATCCTTTGGGGAGTGACCCCCGCAGTGCTGTAAACTTGATTCATGACTATTGTCTCACATGCAAGAGAAACATGGAAATCCAACCTGTGCCCGTTGATTATTTTCTGGGTGAGCAAGAGCCTTTACTCTCACGGTTGGAATAAGGTAAGAAAGAATTGAGTAAGTCAGAAAAGAGATGAGACTGGGAAAACAGCGTCCACCATACACGTAGTCCCGCCCTGGGGGAGCATAGGGGTGTTGGTACGGCTCCTCTGTCTTCTGATGTGTCACCAAACATCCCTGCAGCTTCTTCCCTGACTTTGGCTTCTGGATGGACCTTAATCTTCCAGTGGATTTTGCTCCCCTTCCAAAAGGTAGCTAGGTAGGTAGGTAGGTATTTAATTAATTTTTTTTTTTTTAAGAGACGGAGATGGGGAGGGGCAGAGAGAGAGAGAAAGAACCCTAAGCATACTCCACACCCAGCACAGAGCCCAACACGGGGCTCGATCTCACGGCCCTCAGATCTTGACCTGTGCCGAAATCAAGATTTGGACGCTTAACCAACTGCACCACCCAGGTGCCCCAGTCTTTATTATTTCCTAACTCCTGTGAGTCCTTGGGATTTTCGGTTGTTGTCCAGACAGCTACACTGGCGTGGACACTGTTTAATGTCCTGTTTCATTTCTGACTGGACCATGTAAATAACCATCTTGTAACACCAGCTTCGCTCATCTTACTGCACCACACTTTCTCCTTTGCCTCTCTGCCTTTTTTCCTCCTTTCACGCATGCCACACACAACGTATGGCTTGTTATATGGAGTAACAGTGTGTCTCGTCTCCTAGAGTGGCTGGGGTGCCTGGGTGACTCAGTTGGTTAAGCGTCTGCCTTCAGCTCAGGTCATGATCCCAGAGTCAAAAAAATAAATAAAATCTTAACAGAGTGGTTGATGATGCAAAAGTCATTTCTCATGGAGTCTTAGGGTTCTGCATGCATTGGGTCTGAGTTGAGGATTTCGGCTATTTGACCCCAACAGCTGGGGCCAAATACCTACAGTTCCTCATGAATTTAGAAAACCACTTGTTTTAGATGCTCTTAATGATTCCAGGCCTGTCCATGATTTAACACTTCCCCAGCACCTTCTACTTCTATGGTGTTCTCCCCTTGCTTCAGATATTCTAGGTGAAATTAACTTTTGTTCAGGCCTTCCCCAGGGTTCGGTCAGAAAGCGCAGGTGTTAGAGGGGAACGGTGGGAGGTGGAGGCCCATCAGGGGTTGGAGTGGGGCATCAAAGATGATAAACACTTAGTTTATCGTGTAGTTTCCCACATTCAGGCCTTGAACCTATGACAGATGCCACAGAACCTTCTGATTGGAGGAGCATTTAAAAAGGGAGCTCTGAGCAGAATTTGCCAAAAGCCAAGGTGAGGACCCATTGGGAGGCCAGGGGAGGCCAGTGGGTCTATGTTCACGTGGGTATGTGATTGAATAAGTGCTGCTGGGAGGTAGCTCCTGGGCGGTGAGAACACAGGTTCGAATCTGGCACACACATAAAAACAGTCAAAGGCAACATGACCTGTAGTGAGAGTGGGGTGGGGGCCGCCGCAGAGGGGAGGTGGCCATCAGCTTGTGTAGGATCCGAGGCCTGCATGCCCATCTTAGTGCTGTGGATGTGGTGATGGCAGCTCCTGGCTGCTGGGCCTCATGTAGCCATTTCTCTCTTCAGATTTTCTCTACTGGCCATAGATGTTTCTTTTTTTAACCCAAATTTCAGAGAGGACATTTCCCTCTTGAAGTACTTCCATTAATCAAATGTACCAGATTTATTGCTTTGTTTTGCTTTGTTTTGTTTTTCAAGCAAGCTCCATACCCCAATGTGGGGCTTGAACTCACAGTGCCAAGGTTAAGAATTGCATGCTCTACCAGCGCTCTGCTTTGTTTTGGTTGTTTAGAAAATGGACCATGAACTGTCCCCTAGCTCAGTGGCGAGCCTCATTTCTAACCATATCCCTGAGCTCGCTTCCTCTAGATGCACGGGGCCATTTGTGTTTCCTGAACGCCGAGAGTTGGTATGTGTGTGTGCTCTTGCCACCCAGTCTCCCAGAGCCCCCCTCTTCCCCTCGTACCTTGTCTCCCTGGCAAAGCCCTTGTCACCCTTCCACTTCATCCCACAGCATTTATAACCCTGAATTAGAATTATTGGACACCTAGCTTTCCTCGTCTGTGAGCCCTGTGACAGTGGAGCCGGGTCTTAGTAAGGTTTCATCCACCTTGCTTGTGGAACGGTCACTCCTGACCCCTGTATCAGCTACAGGCCTCTGAGTAGGAGGTGGTGATGGGGTGAGGTGGGGGGCACCCAATAGAACAGGACTGGTGCAGCTCCCACCCTCCCAACCTACCTGTGAGCTTTTTCTCCCACAGAATCTACCTCTGTGTCCCTCACATCTCTCCTACCTGGGTTCATCTCCTGGCTGGACCTGAGCGGTCTTTGGCAGTTCCTTGTGTCTTATATCCCACATGGGGCTCAACTCTTGGCTCTAGATGTTTGTTAGGCCAAGCCCTTAAGGTCTACCGTAGAAATCTTGGCAATCATGCCTGTCCGACCCACTGCAGGATGGGTCATGTTCTGATAGTGGTGCTGGTGGCTCTGTGCTATTGGGATTTTTTGTGCCACTTCCTGCCTGGGAATTTCATGGAGGGAGAGGATGGTCCCAGACAAGCCCACCACCAGGATGAGTAAATGAGTCTGTGTAGGGTTGCTCACTCATAAGCAGTGCGGTTTACGTGCTTAATGAGCCTAGCGGGTTTGACATGGGTCAGTAAGGAAGGAATGGCCGCCGGTTGGCAGGTGCTGCGGTGGGGGTTCGTGGCAGCGTTTGTAGGGCGATGCATGGTTGAGTCTATTAAGACCCTTCCCCTTGGCTTGGAAACTGGTTTTCGTATTTGGCACTGCTCAGCCATCGCCATCCTTCCCTGCTCAGGGAGACAAGAGGCAACCTGTGACCTCCGGTAGGGTTGTTTGGTTATGCTCATCATTATCTGGGGGCAGAGAGCTCCCATATTTGCACACACATGGTCTCTCTCTGAGAATACACCCTGTGCACTTTTCATCTCATCTGAGTTAGATTGCTTTTGGGTGACTGATTTGGGCAACATTTTCAGTCTTTGAAAAGACTGTCCCACATCCAGGAAGGCATTCCTAAGATGTTTCTGGAGTTGTAAGTCAGACTATTAATTATAGACCCTCAAAAGAATGCTGGTTTCCCTCCCTAAATGCAGTGGGCCATTTCTAGCAATACCGAGGACGTCTCTTATGTTTATATAAAGAATCAGAGGATGGTACTGGTGCCTGATTTTCCTCTCCATGAATTTTTCATTTTTGAGATTGCTTTTGAAAAGGTTCTGTTCAAATTTTGTGTAGTGGTTTGACTTTGCCTTTGTGTCCAGTTTCATAAATACAGTTTCATTGTTCAGTGTTCACATGATTGTGGCTTGCTTCTTATATATATATACATATATATTTTTTTGTGGAATTTGACTACAGGTGAATTATTTTTCTTAGTGGAACTGCCAAAAAATTATTAAAATTTACCTTCGATTATATTAACTCAGGATACCACATTAAGTCAAAAAGCACAAGAAAACTTTAAAATGTTTTTAAAAGCATTCAAGCATTAATATGCCTGTGTTATGGGGTTGCAGGGCTTATTTTGAGAAAAGTTAAATTTCTTAAATCTAACTTGGCAAAGTAAAGTGGATTATCTTTCCAAAAGAAATTTGTCAGTTGTTTATCCTACTTGCATTTCTTCTCCATTTATTTGTAATTTTTAAAATTTGTACTTCGTGATTGTGTGGGCTTTTTTTTTTTTTTTTTTTCCTCCAGAGAAACTAAGACAACTTTAAAAAGCATGCTAACTAATAGCTCACATATTCCAATTGCATTGTTCGGGTTTTGTTTTCTTTCAGAATCCCGTGTCGTTGTTCCCCCATTTGAAAATGTAGTGATGTTGTTTCTATGGAAACAATGATGTCATGGGTATGAATGGGACTGAGTGACCACCAAGAGTGCCATATATCAAGGCCAGTGATAGAGCCCAGCTTTACCTATGAAGTTGCTAATGGGGCTCTGTTGTCAGCAGCTTGCAAGATATATGGCTGGGAGGAAAGTACATTTGTGTAGCCGTTCTGGACAGCCCATATGGAGTGAGTGTGTGTTTGTGAAGCCATGTGTATTTGATTGTGAAATAAATCCTTCACAGTTGACTGTAGATCATCTGGATTCCCAGGTCTGTAGGGTGGGAACTTAAAACCTATGAAATCAAGTTCCCCACCGTCCATGGAAGGAAAGGGGGGGAAAGATCTATGTCTCCAAGGTTTGGCATCCAGATATGAAAGACTTGCAATGTCAGCATTAATACGAATAGGAGTTTGTAATGCATGTGAGATACAGGCATCATACAGACCAAACGTAGAGTTTTGCTTGCATGCATTTAAATGTTCTTTCCATGTGACATGCAGTGATAATAGAGACAAGTGGTGACTAATTGATCAGAGCCAGAGTCCTGTTAAGCAGCCAATCATACCATAACTTACACATCCAAAGAGTGTGGTCCTGTTCAAAGAGGTGGTCTGGAAAGGTTAACCTCATCATTCAGTGATAACTCCCACTTTTATTTACTTAATTATTTTGACTTTCCTATTTTAGAGCTATATCTAGATCTTGTGGCTCACTCTTTTGACTATTATCAGGATAAATGATATTTGATTTTTTTTTTAATGTCCAGAAGTCATGTGGAGCCAAGTCTAATCGTTGGTTGCCTATCTTAATAACTCAACTTATTGCTAATTCCAGTTGAAACATGAGATATGTTAATGAAATGACGAGACTGATGATGATGTGGTTTATATATTCGTTCTAAAGGAACTTCTTAAAGGGAGAGATTTCCTCAGAGTTCCAGGCAGGAATTATTTGTTGAAGTCTACTGTGCTCCCAGGGTGCCTGCTTGGAGAGTTAACATTTATTTGGATGTGTAAGTGCAGTTATGCTGGACAGAAATACAGTTCCCTGGTAAACATTGTCTAAGTCCGTTTGGACTGCTGTAACAACACCATAGATGTTGAAATCTCTTTCTCCCAGTTGCGAATGCTGGAAGTTGTGATGCTAGCACTGCACGGCCAGGTTTGGTAAGGGCCCTTTCTCGGGTTGCAAACAGCCATTTTCTCATTGTTTCCTTTCCTGGCAGAGAGAGCAGGGGAGCTCTCTGAGGTCTTTTTAAAAAAAGAACGCTCATCCAGTTCTTGAGGATTTCACCCTTATGACCTAATCATCCCCCCAAAGCCTCACATCCTAATACCATCCCAAGAAGAGGCAGGATTTCAACATAGGAATTTGGGAGGGACCCAACCGTTAAGTCCGTAACAAAACATAAATCTCCTTTGGCATCAGGGAAGATTTTCCACGTAAGTAAGATTTTCAGGGAACTCAAGGTTCCCCTCTGAATCTTACCTTTCAAAATTCAGGATCGTTTAATTGAGATACTTTCATGGTCCCGCATGCTTTTTCTTAAACCTTACAGAATGAAATGAACTTTTTTCTCATGACTCCAAGTCTTTATTTTGAATTGCTGGTGATATTGGACCCTGAGACAAAGAAGTTGCTGTCCTCCACCCAGAGGTCCTCGAGCGAGCACAGAGCTAATTTATGCCCACTTCAGAGGACACAGGTTGCTTCATTGGTTGGTTGTTGAGTTTTCCCTGACTTTCCACGTTTTTCTGTTTCGTCCTTTGCTTTTAGGTCACTGGCGGTTGCTTTTTGCCACTGTCTGTGCACCTGTCTGTGCTCAGCTGAATAACAGCCCCTCAAAGATACCCCAGCCAGGTGTCACTTCATACTGCAAAAGGCATTTTGCCAATGGGATCAGCTAGGGATCTCCAGATGGGAGCTTGCCCTGGATTATCAGGGGCGCCCAGAATCATCACAGAGGTCCTTATGAGAGGTAGGCAGGAGAGTCAGAGGGACCAAAGACGCTGCCCTTGCTGGTTTATGAAGAGACCCCAAGCCAAGGACTGCAGGCAGCCTCTAGGGGGCGAAAAAGTGGATAAAGCTGATTTTTCCAGAAGGAATGCAGCTCTGCAGACTCATTTTAGACTTCTGGTATCCAGATTTGTAAGAGCTTAAATCTGTGGCATTTTTAAACCTCTAAATTTGTGGTAATTTGTTCTAGCAGCCACAGGAAAAAAAAAAAGCTACCACCCCTGGCTTGTTTCCCTTCTAATCTGATGCATTAAATCAGGTTACTGAATTGGTTAGAAAAATACCATCCATCCAACAACCGTTTGTTATCAGTTATGCGCCAGGTGTTTAGGATGGAGTAAGCCCAGTGTGTCCCAGATCTCAGCTTTGCTGGCTTCATTGTCCCCCTGGAAGGTAGAGCTGGGGAAAGACCGTAGAACACGTAATTACAACCTAGTGTATTAGACGCTGAAATTGAATTATGAGCAAGGAGTGCTAGGAATTCACAAAAGGAGCAGCTCTTATTTTGGGGGACCCGGAATAGTTGGGCCTTCTAGAATGAATGTATGTGTATTTGGCAGAGAGAAGGTGTGTGGAAGAGGAGGCCTGCCTGATAGAGAAAGCGGTAGCTGGGCAAAGACGGTTCCAGGTAATGCCGAAAGTGTAAATCACCCTGGGTTTGCCTGAGAGGGAAGTAAATGAAGACCGTACTGGAGCCCACCCCTGTCTTGGTGTTCTGCAGTTCCTTTACCTTTCACTCTGCATGGTGGCTAGATATGGGATCCTTCAAGCTGCAAAATTACACCTGTGGATAGGAGAAGCATTGATTACTATGAATAATAAACCAAAGGAACACCTAACCTGTGGCTGGTATATTTTCTGGAATATTCCAGAAGCTCACATTCTTTCATTGATCACAGCAAAGAGCAGCTCCTGATCCCGAGATTAGCTTCATTTTCAGATGCTGGAGATGCTCAGTGGCATCCTCATTCAATCTCACAACCTTGAATCATGTCACAAAATATAACCAGTTTCCCTTTTAGGCCAGATTTCCTCTGTGTGTGTGTGTGTGTGTGTGTGTGTGTGTGTGTGTGTGTGTAGGGGAGTAGTTTCATGTAGTAATCTAGTGATATTCTAATGAAGATTTTGTTAATTCATAGCATAGAGGAATGAAGAATACAGAATCCTATTTAGATTGCTTTATATTTTTACGAAGGGAAAATAGGGCATCTGGTTCACCAAGAATTTATAGCTACTTTTAATTGCAAATTATGTAGAAGAGAATGATTTAGCATCCCTTTGTTCCTACTTAACAGTGATCACATCCAAAATATTTATTGAGTACCAGCTAAGTACAAAGCTTTGTTTAAAGTGCCGTGGGAGGTTTAGAGCGACCAGTAATCTTACTAGTCACTTTGAAAAAAAAAAAAACACTTCATCACTTAACCCATTTATCAAGTCCTTTAAATGAGCCAGGCACCCTTCTAATCTCTTTAGATATATTATCTTGTTTGATCTTGAGAAGAATGGCTCACTTGCTACCCATACCCCAAATTTCTCAGCGCTCTCACATCTTAAAAGGGCTTCCAGCCCCAGTCTTTGTGCGAGAGTAAGTCTTGTCGAAAGAACTGGTGATCACTCTCTCCAAATGTGATTGGATGTTTTTAGTCTTCCTCCCAAATTTCTCAGGAATATTGTTGCCACTGACCATCATCATCTCTTTTAAATTTTTTGGCTTACAGAATACATCCTACTCTCCCGATCTCACGCACTCTGGCTATTCTTTTTATTGGATTGGACCATATAGAAATTGCTGGTAGTCCACCATTTTGGTCTACAAAGTGGCGTTTTCCTATGGTTTCATAGAGAAGTAGACCCTCCTAGTCTGTAAAGTTCAGAGTTCTTTCACTCTTTACTTTCCCCTTGGGTAATCTCCTTACATTCATAACTATACACAGGCAATCCAGAATTTATATTTCGGGCTTAGACTTCTTCCCTGACTGCAAAGTTCGATCATTTTCCCTGCTGCCTACTTGACCTCTCCTCTGGCATTTCTTAAAGACACCTCAGAATTGTCCTGTCCAGAATCCAGCCCTCCCTCCACGAGTCTGTTCTATTCCAGTTATCCTGTCCAGGGACTGGCACCACCATGTATCCATTTGCCCAATTATTAGCAACCCCCGTCTGGGTTCCTGGCTCGTTCTGGTCAATATCCAGTCCAGCTGTAGACCTTGTCCCTTTTATTGCTAAACTAGGTCTTGAGTCCAATTACTTTTCCATTTTTATTCAGGAAGCAGAGTATCAAGCAAGTAAAGAGTTCACAGTGGAAGAGAGATGCCAGGAATAAAATGTCAGCAAGCTCGTGGGATGGGCATGGAAATGCCGGATGAGTTTTGGTGCTTCCCAGGAAGGTACCATAGCCATGAATTGCCTGCTAAGAAGATTACTCCCTTTTATTTGTTTATTTTTTAATGATCTTATGTGTTTGTCAGAGAGAGAGCGCGAGAGAGCACAAACAAGGGTTGTGGCAGGGAGAGCAGGCAGAGGGAGAAGCAGCCTCCCTGCCGAGCAAGGAGTCCCGTGCAGAACTTGATCCTAGGACTCTGGGATCATGACCTGAGCCGAAGGCAGCTGCTTAACCAACTGAGCCACCCAGGCAACCCGATTACTATCTTTTAAATTCCCTTCTAATCTTTCTGCTGATATGGACACCCGATGATAATTAACCTTTACCAGTGCTCTCACAGGGCTATACAAAGATGATGTTTTAATTTCACTGCTACCAGTGAAGCCTTTGTCTTCTGGTTCTTGGCCTTTCATCACTCTTGAGTCTCAAGCATACGGTTCCTTTTGTTGTTGAAGTACTCGACCAGAGGGTCTGTCTTCACATTGTGGAATAACTCTGCACTGCCTTCTGTTGAATGCTGGGTTTCTGACTTATTGTGGTAGAAGAAGGTATCAGTTGTCGCCACACCTCACCAGGATGCTTGTGATTCTGGTCTCCGTCCCTTTCTTCCAAGAGGGCACACATTTCAGCAGTGGGCCATGGGATGTTAAGCCACAATGTCGCGACTGCCCTTCTGTAGTCAAGTTGGTGGGGATGTGGCTTCTTAGGAAGGTGCGTGGAAGACTCAAACCCTCCTTATGGTTTCTGAAGGGAGTGGTGTCCTGACGTTAGGATATCAGATCTTGGGCACGAGAGCTGCTCTCTTCGGTAGTACAGTGTGGTGGAGGTGGTCTGTCTGGTTCTTGTCTGACACCTGTGGCAGGGGTCAAGTATAAACAGATCATCATGACATGCAGTGAGTCATTACAGGGGTTTTTGACACAGCCCCATAAAGAGAACTATGTGTGGCAGTCCTGCGGTAAGTGGGAAAACTAGCACATGAGTCAAAGGGCTTCTCCCTGTGCTGTTTAATATAACAGTACTTCCAGACTCGTATTTCAGGAGAGGAGTGGCTGCTTCTGTTTGTTTTAGCATCACTAAGATCAGTTCAGAGAATCCTATAGAATTTTCTCAGACTTAGGGAACGGTCTTGGTGGATTGGCTGTATGTATCTACCTCTCCCTCTCTCCTGAAGCCTCCCTGGGATAACAGTTAAGGCAAAGAACAAGAGAGGAAAGAGTCAGTAAAAGGATTTCAATGACTTTTTAGAAGTTGAAATGAGTGGATGTGTTGATGGCCTTAATCAAACAGAGGCAACTTAAGGTGACAGGTGAGTTGACTGATGTGGGAAATCCCTGGACAGACTCAAGACACGGAAGTACCAGCTGTTGCAAAAGCAGGGGAAGGCACCCCAGTTTTTAAAAAGTTCATGAGTTAGGGGCGCCTGGGTGGCTCAGTGGGTGGAGGGTCTGATTCCTGATTTCGGTTCAGGTCATCATCTCAGGGTCCTGAGATCGAGACCCCCATCAGGCTCTGTGCCTCAGCAGGAAGTCTGCTTGACATTCTCTCTCTTTCTCTGCCCCTCCCCCTCTATAAATGCACACACGTGCTCTCTCAAAAAGTAAAAATTTTAATAAAAATGTTCGAAGTAGAAGTCTTCTTACTTAACCAGTGGGGCTCTAGAGCTCCCCCTCCTGTTTCTGGAATATTGATGGTGAGATTTTTCTCTGGAGAAACTGAAGGTCCCAGAGAAGACATCTTTAGGCCTTGACATTGGGTTTCTGCAGCTAGAAGGTCACTTTGCATCCTCATCAGTCTGCAGCAAGGCTCCCTGGGCAGTGGGGCCTTCCTGGCAACCAGCCCCACCCCCACACAGAGCATTTCCAGTCAGCTTTTGACTTCCTCCTTCTGAAATGAGGACAGGCGGCCCCAAATCATAAGATGTTCGAGGAAACTGTCCAATGTAATAGATCCAAAATAAAGGGAAGGAGGAAGCTGAGGAAAACAGACACAGCAGAGATGAGAAAGAAACCCGAAAAAACAACCCCCAAAACCCCTAGAAAATTAAGACACTACTTCCTAAACTAAGAACAGGAGGCTCTGAAAGAGAAATCATCAGAGAACTCTCCAAAATTAAAAATGACAATCAAACAAAGTAGAAAGGTTGAAAATTCTCAGGAAAAAGAAAGGAGCCAAAAATTAGAGAGAAAAGACTGATTCTCAGGTTTGCTTCTCTAGGAAGGTCAACATCTGATGAATTCTGAAAGAGAATAAATAGGAAATTGTCAAAGAAGCAACACAAGAAAAATTTCCAAATTCATTGAAGTTTCCACATTGAAAGGACCTACTGAGTGCCCCGGGCAAACCCAGGCAAACCAAGGCACCTCCAGGATCAAGTTTGAGTCCAAATGCAGCCATGCCAGAGGGCTGTCCCTCTCCCCATTGGAAGAGGCCACAGTCTGTCACCAGGGAGGACTCCTGCTCTGTCCTTCAAGCCCGTTGAATTCAGGAACAGCCTGTCACCTTGCAGCAAGTTTCTTATGGTAAAATACCCCTTTAGAGACCCTTGGTTATCTTAATTATTCAGTATCAAATATAATGTCCCTGTTTTAAAATTGGATTTCCTTTTATCTTTGTAGTGGCTATGGGGGAATGGAAAGATACAGAGATATGAAATGAGGGACCTTTTGTACACCTTTTTGAGAGTAATTTGAAACATTTTAAGAAAGAGATCATGGCTGATATTTCAGGAAGTGGAATGGATAAACACATTTGAGTTTAAAAAAAATCTGTTCATTTTTGAGCGGTGATCTGAATGTAATTGGTTACTTCTGAGTATCATCCTGATCAGAAAAAAGATGGGAAGAAATAAAAGCAACTTGGCTCATTTTAGCCTGGAGAAAAATAGTTCTCTTTTTTGGCACAATTATTCCAAGCCAATAAATTGTTAAGATGACATATGATTTTGGAGCTTAGTCATAGAAGAGCCTTTGATTTGGACTCACAATGTGGTGATTGCTACGAACAAGGTGACCATTAGAGGTAATTTTCTATGGGGCTCCATGGCTACTGTTCTTTCTCTTTTTTCAGTTTTTTTTTTTAAATGTAGGAAAGTGTGCAAATTACCTGTGGTCCAGTCAGTAGCCTGATTTCCTATAAGCTGTTAAGCTCTTAGGAACTGAGAAGTAGGTCAAATAGGCAGAGTCTGTGTGTTTCCTGAACTCAAGTAACTTTTCAAAGTGTCGTGCTCAGAGTCTGAGGGCAGGAACCTGTGTTCTCAGATGTAAGGGTGCTTTGACTTTCCTTTCGATAGCCATCAGAATGACCACATATTGAATGGAAATAAAATGGAATAAAATAAATGGAAGGAGAAGTTGGCTGTATTGAGAAGACTGTCTTTCTCCAGGATTAAAGGGTGCCTAGCCAAGAGCCTCCTCTGGGCAGTGTTCTTCCTGTCCGGGATCTGTCTGTCTGTAGGTGTGGGTGGCGTGTACAAGCCCGGTATGAGAGCGACTTGTACATGTTCTCACCTCCCCAGGACAGCTGGCCTCCCTGGAGTGTTCCTTGCTTCCTCCCCGGCCCTCATATTCTCAATGCTGTGGCCGAAGTGTGCTCTCTTCATTGTCAGATCAAGTCCTTCCATTTGGCTGAAAATCCTATAACAGACACTACATTGGATATAAAGCTGAACCTAGAGAGCACCTGCCTTCAAAGAACTGAGTCCGGTTGAGAAGATGAGAGAGGACATGTTCCAAGTAAAGAGTGTTAGCGTGTTTTGTATTCAGCGTAGTTAGGAAACCAGCCCCCCCGAGTGCTAATTGCCGTAGCAGCGTGGAAGAAATTCCTTTCAGTTCCGGTAGTCAGGGTGGGTGTTTAGGAAGTGCTATTTGAAGGAGAAGGCAAGAGAAGACTTTGAATAGATAAAGGGACTGAGGGAGTTTTAAGGTAGTAATTACGTAAGTAGCAGTGCAGACCCCAAAAATCCCTGCTGTCTTCAGAATAGACAGTGAATAAACCACAGTGCATTTGAACGGTTGCAACAGAGTACTTCATGTAGGGCAGTGGCTTTCAAATTTTTATTTTTATTTATTTAGTTTGAGAGAGAGCATGAGCAGAAGGGACGGGCAAAGAGGGAGAGAGAAGCAGACTCCCCGCTGAGCAGGGAGCCCGGTGTGGGGCTCGATCCCAGGACCCCAAGATCATGACCCAAACTGAAGGCAGGTGCTTAGCTGATTAGGCCTCCCAGGTGCCCCAAGGTCTTAATTTTTTAAAAGAAAAATTTGAGGTGTCATGATCCCGGGGTCCTGAGATCGAGCCCCAGTCTGGCTCCCTGCTCAGCGAGAAGTCTGCTTCTTCCTCTGCCTTGGCCTGCCGCCCACTCCTGGCTGGTGCTTTTGCTTGCTCTCTAAAATAAATAAAATCTTAAAAAAAAAGTTGACCTCATTTGTCAAACAGAATATTATGTGGAACGCCAACATATTAAACATGAGAGCTGTAGGCTGCAGGTGGGGGGACGCACATTTCCGCCTGTGTGGTTTCTCAGCCCTGAAGAGGTCGCTGAGGCTCTGTCCCAAGCCCAGGGCTCTGCAGAGTCAAGCTTAGATGTCACATGTGTCAGGGAGCAGTTTGGTAGAAGGGAAACTGGCCGCTTTGGGTCCATTGGCAGAAAGCGTTGAATAGCGGGTTTTGAGTCTCTTGTTTAGGCAGTCTGTTGTTTTAGAAAATTTTTGGTCAGAACCTATTATATATAATGTTTCAAGAAGATTAGGATCATGGCAGGGTGCATTTTTGGGGCCCTCCCTCACCTTGCAGCATCATCTTCAGGACACCCCTGAAATTAGGGGGAGAAACAGAAAAGACACGAGGCCAAGTTGGAGAGCGCTGGCCAGGGTGAAGTGGGATCATGGGAAAGTGCTCTGAGACTTCCAGAAGGCTGGAGGGCAAGACTCACATACATGGGTTAGAAGGAACCTCTCTGGGCGGTAATGATCCAGACCGGGGGGACGGTAGGGGGGTGGCTCTGAGAGCAGGTCCCCTGTGTGTGGATTTGGGGACGAGGCCGGTGTTCAGGAGCCGACAGGGCGGTGGGCTAGGTGTTGCCCGGTGGCAGACTCCTGCCTAGGAAATGCCGAAAAAGCATTTCTTTCTTCTTCTTCTTTTTTTTTTTTTTTTTTAAAGACTTTTTAATTTATTTGACAGAGAGATCACAAGCAGGCAGAGAGGTAGGCAGATAGAAATGGGGAAGCAGGCTCCCTGCCGAGCAGAGAACCCAACGTGGGGATCGATCCCAGGACCCTGAGATCACGACCCGAGCTGAAGGCAAAGGCTTAACCCTCTGAGCCACCCAGGCGCCCCCGAAAAAGCATTTCTGCCTGTTGGAGTGTTGGACTTGGCCCTGAGAGCCTGCACCTGTAGAGACATCCACTCTTGATTACAGATCCTGAAGGGAAGGGGTGTCTGCCCCGGGGCCACAGAAATGGCCTCCCAAAGGCGCCAGGATACCAGACAGAGTGGAGAAGGCTTGGAGCAGAGCGGTGGAGGGACCTGAGGGTGTCTGTTGCCCCAGCCCAGTGATCCAGCAGGTGTCTGGATGGGCTGGCCGTGGAGGGAGCCCTGGGGCTGGGGAGTCTTCCCCATCTCGTCCAGCCGGTGTGAGGTTCTCCTAGCCTGCACTGTAGGGCACCACAGGAGCCCTCGCTCTTAACCTGGAAGGGAGAGGATCTGGGACCTCACTGTCATTTGCACTGCCGTGGGAACAGCGCTCTTGACAGGCTGTTCCTGCCCTGGAGGTGTGGAGTGGGGGGACCCCTGAAGAGGAGGAGGTCAGGGCATCCCCCGATCCTAATGTTTCATCCAGCCCAGAACGTTTTGGTTTTCATTTTATTTTTTAAATTAATTTAAAATTTAAATTTAAAATGTAAACTAAAAACTTTAAATGTCATTTATTTTTAAAGTTAACAGGGTAAAATCGATTTTATGGTATAGTTTTGTGAATTTTAGCCTCTAGACTCTAGTGGCCGTGACCACAATCAGGGTGTAGCACTGTCTCCGTCACCCCCTTCTCCCTGGTGCTGTCCCTTTGTGGCCGTACTCTCTCCCCAGCCCTAACCCTTGGCAACTACCCCTTTGTTCTCTGTCACCAGTTTTGCCTTGAGGTTGGCCTATAACTGGATTGTATACCTGGATGTAACTTTTAAGTCTGCCTTTTGCATTCAAAGCGTAATATCTTTGAGATGCTTCCAGGTTTTGTGGGAATCAGTAGTTCATCTTCATCTGTTAGTTTTTTTTTTAACTTTCCAACCAATTTACCATTTTTGTTTTTGTTTTTTAAGTTTTTAAATTTCCATTAGTAAACACAGTGTCGTGTTAGTTTCAGGTGTGCTGTTTAGTGCTTCGTCCCTGGGTGGTCCTCACAAGAGCCTCCTTCATCCCCATCACCTGTTCCCCCAGCCCCCCACCCACCTCCCCTCTGGTGACCAGCAGTGTGTTCTCTAGAGTGAAGAGGCTGTTTCTTGGTCTCTCTCTCTCCCTCCCCCCCAACCCCTTTGCTCGTTTGTTTTGTTTCTTAAGTTCCACATATGAGTGAAATCATATGGTATTTGTCTTTCTCTCGCTGACTTATTTCAGTCAGTGTCAGACCCTTTAGCTCCATCCATGTTGTTGCAAATGGCAAGATTTCAGTCTTTTTTTTTTTTAATTTATTTGTCAAAGAGAGAGAAAGCACAAGCAGGCAGAGTGGCAGGCAGAGGCAGAGAGAGAAGCAGACTCCCCACTGAGCAAGGACCACAATGTGGGACTCGATCCCAGGACCCTGGGATCACCACCTGAGCTGAAGCAGCGGCTTAACCGACTGAGCCACCCAGGCATCCCAGATTTCACTCTCTTTGACAGCTGAGTAATATTCCATTGTGTATACACACCACGTCTTCTTTATGCATTCATCTGCTGATGGACACTTGGGCTCTTTCCATGACTTGACTATTGTGGATGCTGCTGCTGGAAGTATCAGGGTGCATGTATACCTTTGAATTAGTATTTTTCTGTTCTTTGGGTAAAGACTTAGTAGCACAATTGCAGGATTGTAGGGTAGCTCTATTTTTAACTTTTCGAGGAAACTCCATACCATTTTCTGGAATGGGTGCACCAGTTTTCATTCCCACCTGTGATTTTTTTTTTTAATAACGGTACACCTCACACTTGAACTACATATTTTCCTTATGATTTTTTATTATATTCCATTATATAGATGTACCACAGTTTATTTACTTGCTGGAAAGATATTGGGTTTTTTCTAATTTTAGTGATTATAAATAGAGCTGCTAGCGTTTCCTGTATGAGTTTTTGTGGGAACATAAGTTTTTCTTTCTTTGGGTAAATACCTAGCTGAGCTATCACTGGCCATATGGTAAGCATATGTGTAACTTTAGGAGAAACTGCTCAACCATTTTCCAGAATGGGTGTGTTATTTGACATTTCCATCAGCAGCCTACAAGAGGCCCAGTTGTGTTCCATCCTCTCTAGTGCTTGGTGGTAGTACCATTTATTTTTATTTTTATTTTTTTACTTTAGCTATTCTAATTAGTACAGAGTGGGATCTCCTCATGGTCCCATTTACATGTCCCTAATGGCTAATGATGTTGAGCATCTTATCATGGGAAGCCATTATTCCTGCCTTGGGGGACTGTGCTGTTGTCTTAGGGAGCTGTGATGATGTCTGGACACAGCTCAGTAGGCCCTAGGATGCCAACTTCAGAAGTTCCAGTGCACAAAAATAATATTATGCCCTCCTTTCCTAGGCAAGACTCACTGTGGTTATGGTTCCTCCTGTCAGACAGCAACTCTGAACCAACCTCCAAACCTTGTTGGCTTCTTTTCATGTGCTTCTTGGCCTTCCTATGTCCTCTGAAGAAGTTCTGTTGGTCTCTTGCCCAGTTTTTACTTAGAATTTTTTTTAATGAGTTTTGAGTGTTCCTTAGATATTTTGGATGTGTCTTTTGTCAGATGTGTAACTTGCAAATATCATCTCCCAGTTGTAGCTTGCCTTTTTCTTCAAGTCAAACTGGCTTCCACAGAATAAAAGTTTTTAAAATTTTGATGAAGTCCAATTTGTCAGAACATTTTCTTTGCCGGTTCATGTTTTTGGTGTCAGGCCTAAGTATTCGGTATAATGACCTGTAACCTGCTGGTAATGGGCTGGAAGGGACGATGAAGTTGAGTGGAGGTTATGGGATGTGCCTGCTGATGGGATGGCCAGCATTCATCTCTTACCCCTCTTTGCCTCTTGGTTCCTCTGGGTCTGTTGCATCTCACTCTAGTACCTTAGAACCACCTGGGGAGTTTTAAAAAATCCCAGTGTCCAGGCTGCACACCACACCAATGAAATCAGAATTTCTGGGGTTGGGATCCGGATACTAGGGATTTCGTCAGCATCCCAAATGGTCCCATTGCACGGCCAGGGTGGAGAACCTTTGCTGTGCTTCATGATCCCTTGGACCTGGAGGAAATATTGCCACCTGCTGACAGTAGGAAATTATTATGCTTGGAAACAAGTCAGTAACTCTTCAGACTGTCCTCCCTTCTGGGAACTTGTGCCCTGGATACTGTTTTTTTTTTTTTTTTAAATCCTTTTTGTCTATTAGAGTTTGATTTTTGGCCATCAAAGGTGGGCTGTTTATGAGAAACACCCTCTCTCAATTTTTAATGTAACCAGGATAATAATATTACAACTGGTGGGAATCATAAAATATTAGGATAAACACAAAACCCTGGGTGGCTCAGTGGGTTAAGCCGCTGCCTTCGGCTCAGGTCATGATCTCAGGGTCCTGGGATCGAGTTCTGCATCGGGCTCTCTGCTCAGCAGGGAGCCTGCTTCCCTCTCTCTCTCTCTCTCTGCCTGCCTCTCCGTCTACTTGTGATCCCTCTCTGTCAAATAAATAAATAAAATCTTAAAAAAAATTAAAAACAAAAAACAAAACAAAACAAAAAAATCCCTTAGAGATCATTCGTTCAGACAGTTAAAGTTTCCAAATACCTTTTGGGCATATACGCGTGCTCTAGACCCTTGCTACTCAAAGTGTGGTCCGCGGACCGGAGCACAAGCATCCCCCGGAACCTTGTTTAGAAATGCATCCATGCCCCACCTCCCACCTCCCCAGCCTGTAACTTCGGAAGATCCATGTGACTCACGCGGGTGAGTCAGGTTTGAGAAGCACCACGTTAGAGAATCACAGGTGGAAGCTTCTGGGAGTAGATCTCAGACTCCTCACGAGAAACTGCTTTTCAAACACAACTGTCGCTGCCCTCTTAAAGGCTGAGTGATCCCTTGACAGAGACAACACCGTTACTCCAAGAACCCTCCCAACTCCTCCTTCTCAAGTAGTGTCTTTAGGTCTCCCAAGAGTGACCCTTTCCCTCCCATCTTGCATTATACCACGAACATTCATCGCAGTCCCCTATCTGCCCACTGTGTCCCCCCTTAAACCCGAGAACGCCCGACCCTTATGGGTGAGCGCAAACACAGGCGTCTCAAATCTCTCCTCGCCTCTGCATGGTGCAGATGGGGCTAAGCCCAGGAGGGAGAGCCCTGGAACAAAGACTTAGGAGAGGTAAGGAGGGGGGAAGCCTCACGTGTGCTCACCCGTACGCTGTCCCTGTTGAAAGCATCGCTACTTTTTCCAGGCAGAGGATTGAGAGATTGCTTATTTATCCTGCTTCTCTGTCTCTATAGGAAATTTTTTTTAAAGATTTTATTTATTTATTTATTTGTCAGAGAGAAAGAGAGAGAGAGAGAACACAAGTAGGCAGAGTGGCAAGCAGAGGCAGAGAGAGAAGCAGGCTCCCCGCTGAGGAAGGAGCGCGATGTGGGACTCAATCCCAGGACCCTGGGATCATGACCTGAGCTGAAGGCAGTGGCTTAACCGACTAAGCCACCCAGGCATCCTTCTACAGGAATTTTATCAGCGCGTTTTCTTCATTCTTACAGCCCAGTACTAGGTCTATGTTCCTGGTCTTTCTTGGGGTTCCCCTTTCTACTCTCGGTCCTTTTGGAATCTTCGGTGCTGGTGCCGGGATTGATGTTCAGCCTCTGCCCCTCTGCTTTGCGCTTCTTTCAAAACCCTAAAGCATGTGACCCCCACCAAGCTTTCTGTGCAAAACTCTAATAATTTGTTCTCCAGTTGAGAACCCTCCCCTGTCCATTGCACGCTTTCTCCCTTCCACTCTCTTCCCTTGCTTCTGGGTCGGGCGTGGGCCCATCCACGCACACTCGCTGCAAGGGTGGATATGGTGTCTGTCGCACTGAGAATTGGGAAGAGTCTCGGACGTAATCCAGCCCAGTACCCTCATTTCACAGAAGGAAAGGGAGGTTCCCAGAGAGGTTAAATGTTCCACTCAAGGTCACACAGCTAAGCGCACAAGCCTGGCTTCTTGGGGAACCCTTATAACCCTCGATGCAAAGGGTTTCATTTAACTTTACAAGGTGGCTGTGGGATGCTCATAGCTCATGACAAGGTTGCCCGGGGAGGTCACGGTGCATGATCGATGTCTTTCTTTTTTTTTTTTTTTTTATTATTATTATTTATTTGTCAGAGAGAGAGAGAGAGAGAGAGTGTGAGCACAGGCAGATAGAGTGGCAGGCAGAGGCAGAGGGAGAAGCAGGCTCCCTGCTGAGCAAGGAGCCCGATGTGGGACTCGATCCCAGGACTCTGGGATCATGACCTGAGCCGAAGGCAGCCGCTTAACCAACTGAGCCACCCAGGCGTCCCCGATGTCTTTCTTTTAAAGATACCTTAGAAAGATCAAAGGATTCAGTATTGTCTCATAACCCATTTGGATCTGAGGAAGAAAACCCTTAAATCTTCCATTCACGGCTTTCTTAATACTAGCAGACCTCTTCTCCCGGTTGCATGTCTATCTGTCTGAGTGTGTGTAGGGACGAGTTACACTGTTGAAGCATTTTTTCTTTCTTCCTCTGAAAGGCTAGTTTAACGTTCCTGTCTTCCCAATTACGAGCCTCACCGTTTAGAGGAGCATCTGGGTTGATACTAGAGGGGAAGGCAGAATTGGTTCTATGGGTCACAGCTTCTTAATTCGTGGCTCTTCACCCACCTCTGCCTCGGGTTTTGCTCAGAAGGTGCTACTAGGTATTTCTAACATGCCATGAGCGCCGGCAGAGGGGAAAACAACCCGAGAGCAGGAGCTTATTACTACTGCTGGCTCTTATCCTGCTCCATAAATCACCCCTGCGAGGCCCCTTAATCATTTGGGTTGTCGTTCAGCTCCCCATGACCTGGAAAAAGTGATGGCTGTATTTCTCTCCCCCGGGAGCAGGCACCACTCACGGGCTCCCCTGAGTACACAGCCCCAGATCGCCTGCCCTCAAGGCTCTGCTGCCGCCCGCCACCAGGGGCCTGCTGGATATGCCCCCAGCCAGCTTGCCGGTCTCCTGACCCTGCAGATGCTTCCTCCCCTGGAACATTTGTGTCTGGATCGACCTTTCGCCCCTTCCTCGCTGTTCCAAACAGCGAGAACTTGGATATTTCCTGCCCCCAAACCCTGCCTATGTTTAGAGGGCCCCTTTGCCACATTTTCATGACCTCGTTGGCATTCTGCACCCTTCCCAGGTCACTGACCTGTGTCCCTGGGTGTGGAACAGGGTAGGAAGCAACTGAGGAAATGAGAGCAGCCAGTGTGAGTGGTGTGGGAAAGAATTGGGGGGCGGGAGGGGCATCGCAGGCTTTCCACTGAGCAGTCTGAGAATGTTCCAGATTCTGTAAAGTTGGTTTCTTTCTTTTTTTTTTTTTAAGATTTTATTTATTTGACAGAGAGAGCACAAGTAGGCAGAGAGGCAGGCAGAGGGAGAGGGGGAAGCAGGTTCCCTGCTGAGCAGAGAGCTTGGTGCGTGGCTCGATCCCAGGACCCTGAGACCATAACCTGAGCCCAGGGCAGAGGCTTAAGCCACTGAGCCACCCAGGGTCCCCGTGAAGTTAGTTTCTAATTCTTCCTCCTTTTCTTTGTTGTAAGGTGGGTTGCCTGCACACCAGAGAGCTCATTATGCTTGTATTGGATGTATGGAGGAATGAATGAATCACTTCATTTGCTAGAGCCAGGATCCCGGGCCCGTGAAAAGAACAGATACAACGAAGCTATGAGCACAGGGAGGGGGTCAGAAGATACGGATTCCAGACTTGGGTTTTCTGCTCATGAACCTGAGGAACTTTTTTTCTGGCCATCTTTGGGCAGTGGCTTTCTTCATTCCTAAAACGCGATGTTTGGTCAACGGTTGTGGTTCCGACCATTTTGAACACAAGCATTCCTCTAAAATTTTGTTAATGAAATATTTCAGGGCTACAAAATGCATAAAATGGAATGTAGGAACCACACACCAGAATTCTCTCCCGACAGAATAGTTGGACCTTTAGCTGCCTTTGATTTAGGAAATGTATGACAGCAAAGAGCCACGGTGCCTTTCTAAGAATCTGTATTTTAATTGCTAACAGTAGTAGCCATGCTTTAAAACACAGTACCCATATGAACAGGACACACTGATTCCGTCTAACGCGATTCTAGAGGCCAATGCAAATACAAACAAATTCTTACAGTACGCTTCCAGGACCCAGAGTGGTGTTTCTAAACAGTGTGATCTCTATTACCACCAGTATTCCCCCAAAAATGCCAACTTCTGGCCCAACCTCAGATCTGCTGAATGAGCATCTGTGAGGGTTGGGTCTGGAATTTTGCTTTAAAAAAAAAAAAAAATCAGGTATGCCAAGTGGAATTTAAAACTTGAGTTTCAGATCTCCTGGTCTACAGAGCTGGGTCAATATTTAAGCTCAACATTTATGACACAATGGCAGTGAATTTTCCTTTCTTTAAAAAGTAGCTTCTCTGGTTCCTTTTGAGTATTGTGCAGCTTAGAGAGATTTTACTTATAACCAACTTTCACTTATAGGTCTTGCTAAAATGAGATGCTGGGCTTGAGGTTGATTGATTATTAGGAACTAAATGTCTTCACCTAGTGTTCACAGGAAACTTCACAGGTATTTCAGAATTTGGTTTTAGTCCTGACTATGGTCTTTACCTTGCTCACATTTCTTTTTTTTTATGATTTATATGCTTTTTAAAAAATTTTAAGTTCAATTAATTAATCAGGTAGTGGATTATTAGTTTCAGATGTAGAGTTCATTGATTTGTCAGTCTTATTTATTTACTTAATCAATATTAATAATTAATAATTAGACTTAATTTAGTAATTAATTATATATTATAGTATATATAATATCATATATACTATCATATAAATATTAATATATATTTATTTAATACCCAGTGCTCATCATATCATGTGCCCTCCTTAATGGCCATCAGCCAGTTACCCCATCCCCCTAACACCCCCACTCCAGCAATCCTTAGTTTGTTGCCTATGATTAAGAGTCCCTTAAGGTTTGTCTTCCTCTCTGATTTCTTCTTCTTTTATTTTTCCCTCCCTTCCATTACTATCCTGTTTTATTTCTTAAATTCCACATATGAGTGAGATCATATGATAATTTTCTCTGATCGACTTATTTCACTTAGCAAAATACTTTCTGATTCCAGCCACATCATTACAAATGGCAAGATTTCATTTTTTTTGATGTCTGAGTAGCATTCCTTTGTATATATATATATACACCACATCTTCTTTATCCATTCATCTGTCGATGGACACCTGGAGCCTTTCCATAGTTTGGCTATTGTGGACATTGCTGCTATAAACATTGGGGTGCAGGTGCCCCTTCGGATCACTACATTTGTATCTTTGAGGTAAATACCTAGTCATGCAATTGCTGGGTTGTAGGGTGGCTCTATTTTCAACTTTTTGAGGTATCTCCATACGGTTTTCCAGAGTGTCTGCACCAGCTTGCGTTCCCACCAACAGCGGAAGAGGAGTCCCCTTTCTCCGTCCGCATCCTCGCCAACATCTGTCATTTCCTGACATGTTCATTTTAGCCGTTCTGATGGGCGTGAGGTGGGATCTCACTGTGGATTGTAGTTCCCTGATGCCGAGTGACATGGAGTCTTGCTCACATGTCTGTGGCTTCACAAGAATGAGCAGTTCGAGTCACTGTGCTACCCGGTGGGGCCAAGCACTGCCACAGTTCCTGAGCACCTCGTCCCTCATATTTTGGCTGCCCAGGCACAGGAGCTGGAACTTAGGGAAGCAGGATAGCCCAGGGAACAGAGGTTCCTCTGGCACCATCAGATGATTGGGAACAGCCTTGATCAATAATGAAAGCTGAATCATTTTATTAAATGAAGTATATGGAGCCAGCAGAAATTAAGATGATTAGCAGTGTGTGTGGAGTAAGGAAGAATTCGGGAAGTCAGATCTTCTCAAAGCCCTTGTGCTGATAAAATGGAATCTAGGTTTTAATAACTTCAGTTCATTTATTAATTAACTTCAGGAATGTTTATTTTACCTTTGCGGACCGTGTCACGTTTCCTTCGGGGTCTATGAATAACCACCGTCTACTGACTTCGTGAATTTATTTGACATTCCTTTATCACCCTCTCGTGTCCTGGAGCTAGTTTCTTGGGGACGGATAGGTCCTATTTCTTGTTCTCAAAGGGGTGGGCCTGGCCTAGCGGGGAGGTCAACAACCAGTCAGTGGGGAGTGATTCTAGAGGCTTGTGGATGGCTGTCGAGTCCCCGATGATGGCTCAGCCCCGGGGGGAGGAATCAGGCTGCGGACCTGCGAGGCTTTGCAGTGCAGAAGGCTCCCAGGATAATTCCAGAAGAAGCAGGAGCCCACCACGCAGGTGGAGGGGGGCATCCCAGTCACAGGAAAGAGCAACCGGAAGAATGGAAGAGGGGGGCCTCTTCCACGTGCCTGCGGGAGAGGGACAGAAGTAGAAGCAAGCAGAGCTGAAGTGGCCCCGCCATGAGGAGGGCTGTATTTCTGTACCGTGTTTACAATTTTCATCTTTTTATTGCGGTAAGATAGACATAACATTTTCCACTTCCACCGTTCTCGAAAACTGCTCTATGGCGTTTGCATGCAGCACTCACATTGCCCTGTGACCGTCACCACGCTCCGTCTCCCTGCTTCCCCATGTTTCCTGGGTATGGAGTTTCCCTTCTGGAAGCTGAGAAGGTTTCCTCCAGGCTCCCTTGCACCTGAACACCTCCCTCTTCCCCGCCTTCCCTGCACGGGCCCCGCTGCTCAGCACAGCACTCCGTCCCACCACCAGGTCCCCAGGCTCTGGTGACGGACCCCTGGCACGTTACTGTGGTCTGGAGGGCTTCATCTATCCCTGTGGCGGGGCCCTGGCTGGCAGAGCCAGCACATCGGGTCAGCCTGACCGCACGGAGCGGGAGCCTGGCTGGTTGGCTTGGCCTCCGGAGCTGGCCTGGGCTCCGCGGGAGGCTGGAGACGGTGCAGACGGCGGCCCCGGGGTCCTGTTTGTTCCTCGCCCCCTGGCAGAGCCACAGCAGCCTAGCTTTCCATCCTGCGGGACACATGCTTCCTCCTGAGCCTGAGCCCCCGCCCCCCATCAGCCAGAGCACACAGCCTGGGGAAAAGGAGGCTCGTCCCTCTGTCCCTGTGAGCCCCTGCCCTCTGCTCTCCTGGTCCCTCCTGTGATCTCCCCTGCCTCCAGGTCGGTCTCGTCTCCCCCCACGAGCACAATATCCCGGTTGTCCAAGTGAAGTGCAGTTGCTGTATAAACCGAGTTTCAGGAGAGTAACTGTTCAGCCTTGTGCAGACACTTCATTTCCTTTGATTTCTGGAGTTTCCGGCGGACCCGCAGTTGGAGTATTTCCTCTCGGGCTGGAAAGGGTCAGGGACACCCGCGCACCAGGCAGGGGTCAGGGGTGCAGAACGTGAGCAGCCCACGAACTCTTCTAAATGTCACTCGGGCGGTCCTGGCAGCCGTAACGGGGCCCGTTTCATGCCTGTCTTGCCCCCGTTTGTATGGAAGCACTCCAGAGCATTCCACCAGCTGCTGTCAGGAGTGGTACCTGCTTTGTCATTGTCACTGAGGCTCTGGGGCAGCCATTTTGGTCGTACTTTTACTGGTAGGCCCTGTGCCCACAGAGCCCAGAAGAGCCATCGGGGGGAGGGGGAAGGCTGTGTTCCAGGTCTGAAGAGGACATTGAGTTACGTCGTCTCTTCAGATCAGGGTATGAAAAGGCATATCTTGTCAGGATGTGAGCTCTAGAAACAGTTTCAGATGCGTGGGCCGGGTGCTGGCTGGCTGCCTCCTTGCCAGCCTTGGCTGTGGGGGGAATCTTGACTTTTAAAAACTAGGGACCGGGCAACCAATAGGGAGGTGGATCCAATAAGAAAGAGATGATCAGCTGCTACCAGATTCTTCTGGAAATGGAGGACCTCTAAGATGGTTTAGCAGGCAGTGGGCTCTCTAAAACTAGGGCTGGGGGAGGGACATGGCGCTTTCTAGATGTGGTCACCTAATACTTCATTGTTATTGCTGGAAAAGCAGAAGGAGGAAGTATGTGGAGCTTGTGAGTGAACTCCTGGAGGAAAGCAAAGACAAGCCGCAGAGGACAGGTTCACCTGTCCCAGTGGGCACGGGGCCAAAGTCGGTCACCGGCAGGTTCCCGTGCTGGCTCTTCCACCCGAGGTCATTTCTGTTCGTCGAACACTGTCCCCGCACAGAAGGCGCAGTCAGGGGACTCGCCGTGGATCACAGCCAGGTCCTGCGGCGCATGCCAGACACGCTGTGGCCTTCAGCGGCTGACGGCTGCCGCCCTAGAGAGGGATCAGGTGCGTGGCTGAGGCCTGTCCTGAGCCACACGCCGGTCTGACACGCTTCCCCTCCCGTGCGTGCTGTCAGACACGCTCCGAAGCAAAGTCTGAGCTTGCTGTTTTCCTTCTCCACACGCCTGCCGCTCCGGTTTGCTTTTCTTTCAAGCTCCCCTTGGCACAAAGGACAGCGGTTGACAGGGTAGGAAGAGTGACCACCAGAGCGCGGAGTGATGTATGTTGCTGTCACCGGAAACTCAAATCCGCTGTAAGCCAGAACCTGCCCTCATGATGGAAAGAAAAACCTCTGGCTGCAGTTAGGTCGTGTCCTTGTCTGCAGGCGGCAGCCGGCCTGGGGGTATCAGCACAGACTGTGCCACAGGGTAGGATTGGCTCGGATTGCGGGGGAAGGGACAGAAGGCAGGCAGGGTCGGAAGCTCTAAGTTGAATCCTTAAAATCAGAGTATTGGCCCATAGAAGGTTCTGGATTTCTAATGAGATTGTTCAAAGTAGGTTATGTTTTCATCTCATTAGGATGTATTGGGTTCATTTCTAGTTAGAAATAATTAGGTTCTAGATGTGCCGGTGAGGAGCTGAATGCCGTGCCAAGCTTGGCTGGTGGCGTGCTGGGAGAGCGTGTTGCGTATAAAAAGTCCCAGAGAAGAGGGGCTGCGGGTTGGAGTAGAGATCTTGGCTCTGGGTCTTGTGTTTTCATTGTTTAACCTGTAGCCCAGATGTTTTACTAGCTTGGTGGGGAAATTGGCTACGAGCTGCTCCCAAGATGGGGACCCGATGAAAATAACTTTAATAAACTGGGCCAGTGCTCATGATGCAGTTCAGTGAGGAAAATGTAGAACTATACCGGCCATCACAGATGTCTGCACAGGCATAAGAAATGGCTAGGAATGAGCAAATGTAACGGAGAATGTCTGAGGTTGAGGATGAGGCCGGTGTCCGTCAGCAGCATAGGGACCCATAGGGGTTGTGAGGCAGTGCCCTCCCTCGTAACCACCATTAGTCAGATCCCTTCTAGAATACTCTCCAGAATATTTCAGGCTAATAGAGCTGTGGGTGACTTGGAAACTGACCTATGGATAAAGGAATTTGAGACTTGAACTTAGAGAGAGTAACTTAGAACTCATGATTTTTTTAATATGTGAAAAAAACCCACAACAGCCCTGATCTGAAGACTGGTAGCAGCTCTTCCTAATCCTCAGTGAAGATGGAATTGAGTTTCCACCGCATTTGCGTAGACACAGGAAAAACCTGTCAGTGGAGGTTGTTGAACATCAGAATGAGTTTTTGAGGGAAGGTTCTGGGTTTCCAATGATGTTTTGAAGGCTGGCTCTGTCTTCAGCTCGTTAGGATGGATTACCCCATTCCACGGTCATCCCTGGTGGCCAGGTGCTGACCCCGAGATACCCACCTGCCTTTACATCCCCTGAGAATTCGTCTGTGGCCGCCTCCTGGGGCGTGAGCTAGTTGGGGCCTCGCAGGTACGCTGACCTGACTGGACTGTGCTTCTTTCTCTCCTCCCCCTGCAGTATGAGTTCAAAGCCAAGAACATCAAGAAGAAGAAGGTGAGCATTATGGTTTCGGTCGATGGAGTGAAAGTGATTCTGAAGAAGAAGAAGAAGGTAAGGGGCTCTGACCCAGAAGCTAGTGAGGAGGGGGGCAGGGAAGGTGGGTGTGGGATGCCTTGTCTTTGCTAGGCTGCTCCCTGGACAGAATTCTTCCTCGTCTGGTGAATGGTCTTGCTCAGGGCAGCAACAGCGTTGAGAGGCCGCGGTTGCAGCAGAAGAGGTAGAGGCCGGTGGCCTCCGCAGCCCAACGGCTCCATGTCCTGGCGTCCCGTGGGCAAACAGGGCTCCACCTCCTGCCATCCTTGCATTTTGTCACCTGGACCTTGGAGTCTTGATCTTAGGAAGTACTTGAAATTCAACATGATGACGAGTCAGAGGGTTTGGCAGGAGGGTGGATGGGGAGGCTTCCTTAGCAGCTGTCACCTTCTGTCCCGAATCACCCTCAGTCCCCCAGCCCCACTGTGTTGTCCTGTTGCTGCTGCTTCAGCCCGTCTCTCGGAATAGTCCCTCAAGACCCAACCACCGCTGTTGTTCCGTGTGCAGGAAGCCGGGGCTGTAGCCAAGGTTGGGGGGGAGGAGGATGGAACCATTTGGGGGGAATTCCTCTGAGCTGGGGTGACACAAGAGAGGGGGCGAACGTCACTTAAACGTGTGGCTGTGTTTGTGCTACTTGTACGTGTCGTGGGAGAATGATGTTAACCTCTGGGAAAAGCTAGATGTGCGTATTGGCAGAGGGGAGAGTATGTTTCCAGAAGGAAGCGGAAAGGGGCTTTGTGAGATTGAGGATATAGGAGGAGTCCTTTTGTTTCTCTGTTTCTTGACTCTGCTGGTACCTTTTGGATTTAGGGTGGCCTTGTTTTACACGTCCAATTGCGGCACCCTCGCGCAGGGGCATTGTAGTGCAGAGACCCCACAAGCTGCTTTTGGTTCTGAACCCAAGATGCTGTTAATTCAGGTGGGACTCGAGGTAGACCCTGAGGGTCGGGACTCTAGACGGTGAAGACGAGTACGTAGTCACAGGCGACATAAACTGGGAGAAAGGTAGTTGAGAGAGACGTGGAAGGGGGGTCGTCTTGCTGGTCCGAGGATGTAAATCTGCTCCGTGTCCTCCTCACGAAAACATGGGCCAGGGTAGGACTGGACACCACTCCACGGCGGGGGCCACTCTGCTTCCTTAGGTCGCCCATTTTTTCTCTCAACAAATGGACATATACAAAGGTCTGCCATGTATTAAAGCAAAACTTGTTCTCTTACGTGCCCTAAATATCTTTAGGGGAGGTTCTAGAAAGTGTTATGGCTATGAGGCTGGAATTATACAGGAAAAAAATTGAATATGATAATACCATTCGTAAAGAGCTCTTTAAAAATTCACAAGCAGTAGGGAATTTGTAATCACTTCTGAAATGTTTTTGCCTTGATAAACCTCCATAGTGGGGCCAGAGTCCCCATCTTGTGGTGGGGGGTGGGGAGGGGCATTTTTCTGCCCCTCCCCCACTGCACGTGTGTGCACGCAGTGGTTAATCATGGAATTAATTTCATGTCTTTGGAATATCGTCCTCTTAAGAGTCCCTGGGCAGGTGAGTTGCTGAAGCCAGTGAAATAAGTCACGGGTGGTGATGGCCATGTGAGTTTAAAAGCGAGAGGTACCCTCAGAAAAAAACACAGGCCCGTGCAACCCCAGCTCATGACTCAGGCAGCCTGAGTCCCAGGCAGGCTCTGGTCTTGTGTGTCAGGGAGCTTTACACAGCCCTTCTTGTGGTGGGGGGCTGGTGGCTGAGGGCCCTCGTGTCCTATCTGATGAAGTAGTGGTTGTGGTGTGGGGGCACTTTCCAGATTACAAGATGCTTCTACGCCCATGACATGTGTCCCTGCATCAGACCTCCTGGGAAGGGCTTGGGGACATGTGGTCAGCTTCCACAGCACCCAGTCCCCTCGGGAAATCAGCCACTCTCACGTGTCCTCACTCAGCGGCTTCCCGGCCGGGTACTGAGCGATCGGCCTTCCAGAGTCCAAGACTTACCCTGGCAGAGCTCCAGAGAGGCTCGCGTGCAGACTCGACCACCAGTTCCTTTACTCACTTTGAGACATGGAACGGTTGGCCAGGCCAGAGACTCCCATTAGCCTGACGGGCCCGAAAAGCACGTTTTCTCTGAGGCAAGTGATGTGGGAAGGCACGTGGTTAGACGTGGTTTGGTGAGCATGGAAGGGAGAAATGGAGTAAGTCCACTAATCGTGTGGCAGGAATGTTTCCTGGCCCCTGGTTCCATGATAAATGGGTCCCTTGGATGTTCGTAGGGACCTTGTTGGGCCCATGCTGTCCCGGGGTCTGTTTGACAGGCTCTGCCAGGGTCTGCCTTCATCACCGACTTGTGTAGCTTCCTGGCTCACCATCCCTGCCCCTCCCCACTACCCTGGTGAGCTCACGCTTCCAACTGACATCATCTGTCGGTTGGCTTCCATCTCACAGTCTGCTGTCGTGGGGCCTATTCTGTCTCCGCAGGTGACTTAGTAGACCTCTGATTTGGTCCACGATGATGGCACTATATGGCTTTGCCCTTAGGGGCCAGTCTTATTCCCCATCTCCCTGGGTCCTCCATGTGTCAGGTACCCTAAGCCACAGCATCGTCCCCAATCTGCATATGAGGAAACTGATGTCGAAGAGCCTTAAATATTTTTGCCCAAGATCACACCCCCCGTAAGGACACCTGTGTGCTGAGGTGACACCTGGCAGAGAAGCCAGCTTCCTTCTACTGAGTAATGAGAGCTGAGCTGGAGAAGCATCTTCCCCAGGGGGCCCGTGGGACCTTGTGACTCATTTTGAAACTCCATCCCTGCTAATTGCTAGTGTGGCTTCCCTCTCCAGCTGGCCTAGACAAGAGGTGATCTAACAGGTCTTTCCTCAATCTGATTCTTTTGATGCCAGGCTTGGGAAAGGGATGCTTCCTGTCTTGTTTTCTCTACCCCTGCCTGGTGTCTCTTTCGGGCGTGCTTGTGATTTGGATAGAGCCTGTAAGCACAGCGTTCATTTCTGTCACCTGGGAAGCTGGGTGCACATTCACAGTGGTCAGCCTCTGTGTCGTTTGGTTCCCTCATGGCTGGCCCCTGATATCTGAGGGCTCACACCACTTCGCCGTCTGCGTGTCTGTCTCTGTGTAGAGAATGGAGAGAGGCCGAGTGCAGATGTGCCACGCTTGTCTCCAAGGAAATGGAACAGTCTGCAGATGTCTGACGGCCATCCTCATCAAGGTTAAGAACTAGAGCTCTTGCCAGTGGCTGAGGGTTTAGAAAAGGTCACAGCTGATAATGAGCCATGGGCACAGTAGAGGTCCAGCCTGACATTCTCAATGGATTCCTCAGTGTCTGGGCTGCCCTCCATGGTCAAAATGTTGACTCGTCCTCTCCGCCTGCAAACACATTGACTTTCCCCGGGTTAGTGTGCATGCTGGAGGGAGCCCTTCGCTAAGAAGAGAAGACCTGGGTCCTCGTCCTGGCTCTTCCCTACCTGGCTGTGGGGTCATAGGCAGGTTATTTTGCCTCTCTGAGCTAAACTATCAAGAGTTGGATCAGGGGGCACCTGGGTGGCTCAGTGGGTTGAGCCTCTGCCTTCTGCTCAGGTCATGATCTCAGGGTCCTGGGATCGAGCCCCACATTGAGCTCTCTGCTCAGCAGGGAGCCTGCTCCCCCTTTCTCTCTGCCTGCCTCTCTGCCTACTTGTGATCTCTGTCTGTCAAATAAATAAATAAAATCTTAAAAAAAAAAAAAAAAGAGTTGGATCAGGTGATTACTTTCACCTCGCCCGCCGGGATGCTCTGCGCTGCTTGGGTGTGTGGGTCACCTGTCCTTACGTAGGTCCTGAGAGCCCCCTGGGCTAGAAAAAAAGCAGACCCTAGAGGCCAAGTGGGTTTGTGCATTGTTGCCTCCTGATTCTCTCGGGCGGGCTGGGACCTGCTTGCCTGTCTATGCTTGGTGAATAGTGGGATGCTTTCTGCCCGGGGTCGGGGTGGGGATTGCAGAGAAGGCATGTTTTTAGGGATTCCCTGCCCTCCCAAGAACTTCTTAAGGATGGGGCCATTGTGGTAAGCCCAGCACTTATTCGGGGACCTGGCCCATTTGGTGTGTTTTCAATTATTGTGGTTGTTGGCTCACTGGATGAGTGAGAGTGATTTGTGATGATGTCCTCAAATTGGGAAGAACTAAGTACTTAGCAGTTGGATCAAATGAAGTCTCGTTTGATACTTGTGGCTCTCACATTCCCTCCCTCTTTTCTGCTCTTGTCCATTTGCCCGTTTGAAGACACAAGGAGAGCCTTTCCCAAGCTCCGGAAGGCCTTAATGGGAGTCGTTCACTTCAGTGGTGCTCTCAGCTGGACCTGCTCAGGGGCCTGATTCCAGGACAGACCATAGACAGATATTTTACGATCATCTCTCACTGAGATATAAACTATATCTTTTCGGTTATGTTAACAAGCATCTAAAAATGCTGCCGTCCTGAACTGATGCCAGCAGGTAATGAATCTCAATTTCCCTGGACTCTTGGTTGAGGTTTGTGCTGTGAACCCCACTATTAAGGGGCTTTGTCAGCTCCTAATCAGTTCGTTTCCTTCAACTCCCAGCCAGACCCAAGTAATTAGCTTTGCTGTGTATATAATAATGATCATTTATTATAACCCTGGAGTCCCACTACAGTGCTATTTGCTAGGGAGTGGGCTTCCGAATAAGAAAGATTAGTCTTGAACTTCATCCAAAGGGTTTTTCTATGAAAGGCTCTGAAAGGCCTCAGTTTCACATGATATCTCTTGTATTCCATTAACTGGATTGGGATCTCCTAAGGCTCTCCTAACGTCCTACAAAGGCTCCTTCGTAATCATTGTGTGTCTACCATGTTCAAGGAACTGAGTAGGATCCATAAGGGTATTAGACATGGACCCTTTCCAGCAAAATTATTTTTAATGGCATTATCTGCACATGTGGGTCTACTACAGCTCCCACAGATGTGCATTAGAATTATTTATCTCTTTTCTCCCATGGGCTAAGCCTTTAGGGGCAGGGACCCTGTCTTCTTTCTAATTCTGTTTCATTTGTTTGGGAAGGTAGAAGAACAGAGGGATCAAACTCATGAGAGTAATTACATGCAAAGATGGTAATGAGAGCAGCTAAAAATAGTAGCTAACGCTGGTATTGGACACCTGCCATTTGCTGGGCCTGTTTAATGTTCCATATGCTTATTAATTGGTCATAACCACTCTGTGACGTAGGTACCGTCCTTAGGCTCGTTTCGTGAAAGAAGATTGAACAACTTGCCCAAGACCTTACATCCCATCAGAGGTGACGTCAAGGTCTGAATCGGGTCTGTCTCCCTCAAATAAGTAGGTTCTTCCCACCACTGTGTTGCCGTGTGTCCACTCATCTCTTCAGGCTGCTCAGAGAAAAGCTTCTCTGTAGGAAATGCCTCATTAACCCAAGGTCTTTAACTTCTAGCCTGTACTCTGTCACCAGGATAGCACATCGCAGGAGAACTAGTTTCCTGCCCAAAGAGTAGCTTTAGTTATTCTGGAAACATAGACGTCAAATCTGATTGCATAAGAAAAGGGGCAGGAAGAATGGTAGAACCAGAATTCAGGAGAAAGAACTTCAGGAACGATTGAGTCTGCTCCCATGGTTGGTTGGGTTTTGGTAACAGAGGACAGGAGAGGCCCTGTGACTGTCCCAGGGTCGCCCACACAGATACTGATGGAGCCAGGACCGAACTTGGTCCAGTTTTCCTCCTACCATGTCATGTTTCTAGGCCCCCTTTATCGTCTGCTCATTTTAAAGCATGCACATTAGGAATTATGTACATTGTGTGAGGATTTATGAGCACTGTGGTTTTGAAATGTGTTACCTGTATCCATAGGTGATGTCTGAAGATGAGGGATTGCTCTATTTTCAGACTAATCCTTTTCTGTCTGGAAACATGGAGAACTTGTCAAGCTGAGTTAATAAGGCCCTTGCAAGGTTGTGTTGTGTTATGTTATAAGAAGTTTCCACTGCTGCCAGGAGCATGGATAACGGTAAAGCTCACACACTCCGTGGTGTGTCTAGGGAGTCAGTGCCAATACAAATTCTTCCTCCCCTTTTGGGTTCCTGGGGAAGAGCTTCGAAGATGCCTTATCCATTTCTGGGCTCGAAGAGGAGACAGGACAGCTAGGATAATTATCCCAACTCGCTCTCCTGTTCTTGGCACTGTTCCAGGCAGTCCTATCTCTGACCCAGTTCCCACATCCTATTCCCTGCCGGCAGATTTTTGGAATGTCAGAATGGCTGTAACTTTCCCTGGAGGACTGGCCGTTTGCACTCATTAGATAAAGGACACGCTTCTCCCATTCCGTGGTCTGCAAGCCCTTTACTATTTGCAGGCGGTGGAGACTGACTTTCTCTGATTGTATCACTTGGAGTGACAAGGAGAACGTGGGGCATGGAGGCGTACGAGTTGGGTTTCATTACCACTGTGCTAGGTGAACTTGGCGGGGGGGCGGGGGGGAGTAATGTCTCTGAGCCTTAGTGTTTATCTTTTAAGGTTGTGATCAATGCTGAAAACATGAAGGAAGTATTGTAGAAACGTTATTAAATGAAAGGAAGACTTTTCTTCTGTATCCGCTGGAGTTTTTTTGTGAGAATAGAAAAGGAAGCAGCTAAAAATGACTTGCCTGTATCTTTTCTTTCTCACTTTGTGTTATTCTAGGTCCTCCAAAAACCAAATGCCAAGACGGGATTCAGTGCCTGTTCGAGAAGGTGGGGAGGCCCTGGGCGAGGCCGGTTAGCTCTCACAGTTCAGTGTGGGGCTGTTTCCAGGTGAAGGAGAGAGCAGGACAGGAGAGAAGGGTGGGAGACAGTCTCTTAGATGGCGGTGAGGAAGATGGAGGCTCTGAGGAAGCTGTGGCAAGGCTGTCAGGGAGTCCTGGAGCCAAGGCCAGGTGCAGGGCCTCCCATGGCTGCCAGGGACGGACCTGCTCTGGGTGTCCCTGCACACTCCTTAGCTGGGGGCGTCCCGAAGCAGGTCCCTCAGCACACTGATGGTGGGTTTCAGAATGCCCCAGGCGGGACCCGTGGTCTTACTCCCTGTAATTGGAGGTCTTGGGGCACATTCAGCTTTCTCTCTCCAGGAAGTTTTGACAAGCCAGTAATGTGACGCAGAGCCTTCCATCAAGTTAAGCTGCTCTATTGGTGTTGATTTTTAAAATTACCTTGGCGTGAGGAATTCACAGGAAGGGAGACGTGAGGGAAGGAAAGGCACAGAGACAGGTTAGTAAGCTCTAGTTCAGAGGCCTCCTGAAGGCTCAACAATGCTGAGTGTCCTTGGCAGGTGCAGAGGGACATGATTATACACGTACAGGGTGGGAGTCTGGCAGAAGGCTGGAAGTTCCCCTGTGGTACTCCCCATCCACTCCCGTTCCTTTCTGTCTGCGGAGCCGATGAGGGGTTCGCTCTCCATCTCCCCGGGCCTCGCTGATGGGCCTCACTGTCACCACGCGGACTCTCCGTGGTGCTGGGGAGGCCCCGCCTGAGCCTGGACCTGAGGCTGAAGGAGGCTGAGGACCAGCTCGTTCTGTCCTGCTGGTCGTCCTGTTAGCAGTAAACATGACTGTGAGGTGCCCTCTGCCTCAGAGAGGGGTGACAGCTTTGTGTGTGCACCCCTCTCCTTCCCTCCTGTCTTCCCCTTGCTTCTCCACTGCACTCCCATCTGGACTTGAAATGTCTTCATTGTTGGGTCTGTCTCGGAGACTATAGCCCATTCAGGACAGTAGTAGCAACACTAAAAATTTCCTCATGCAGCTTCCAAGACTCCCGAGATCTTTATTTCTAAGCATTTAAACAGGAAATGGTTTCAGGTAGGAGCGGGAGCTGTGTGAGCTTCTGGAGCCGGTGAAACTAAGTCTGGCTGTACGTAGTCTTCATTAATAACGTCGCTGTCCCATGGTTGAAGCCAACTTTGATGCCTAACTGCATGGCGGCAGTAGGTCATTCGTTTCTCTTCCTGTTTTCCTTCTCTTATTAAGAACATTTTTTTTCCCTAAAATTTTTCCCTTCAAAGAATATTTATTTCTGTGTAGAAAAGCGAGAAGAGGGTGATTCGTGTGTGTGGTCTTTGTTTTTGTTTTTTCCTCTGGAACATTTGAAAAAGAGGAGGTCTGTGAAATGGTTTCAGAGCAAGAGAGAAGACATCGTTCCTTAGGTCCACCGGGCTTCCCTCTGAGGCATGCGGTTGATGGTCCCGCACTGATGCTCAGAGAATGGTCACTGGTTTATAAATCAGAACTTAGCTCTCATCTTGACCAGGCTGTAAACTAGGGGACACCATGCTGCGGTCTCTGCACGGCTCAGGGTATAATTTGAAAGATGGTGGCCTGGAAGGGATATTGAAGTGTACACTTTGCCCCAGGTCCTTTGACTTATCTTGGTAATTTTCTGATCCCTTCATCAATTTAATGGACACGTGCAATGATTCCTACAAAATCTATGAAGGGATTGGACCAGATTTTAATGCAATTTTCAGAAAAGGAAAGTAAGTAGGTGGAAAGTTGTTTATTTTTTGGTCAAGATATCCACTAGGGGTGCCGGGTATCCCTTCTAAAAGTATTTTCTGAAATGTTGAGGTTTCAATCAAAAAGCACTTCTCTACCAGAAATGGGGAAAATCTCAAATGCGTAAAAAGAGAGTCAAGAGATGGCACTACTGAGATGACAGGTGTTGGAATTATCTGACAAGGATATTAGGGCGCCGTCACAAAGATCCTTCCATGAGCAGTTACACTCTTGACACAGAAGTAGAAAGACTCAGTAGAAAGAGAAGAAAGAAGACCCAAATGGAAATAATAGCACTAAAACCTACAACTGCTGAAATACGGTCCAGGTGAATGGGCTCACCAGCGAGCAGACGTGCTCTCTCTCCACACGCTGCTAACTGAACTGAATTAAGACCGGGCAGGAATACGTGCCCATAAATAGAAATGTGATTTCATAATAATATTTAATTATTTAGTATTTATATTACAAGTTGCCCCAAATCAAGCCATGTTTGAAATCTGTTTTGCTGTTCGAAGGACTCCCAGGGTGAACATTTATACTGCATGTTTAACACAGGCATCCAAATGATGAGTCACTTTGCCTTGGAAAAACCTAGGTGTGTGCAGTGGAAGCCCCATGTGTGCCAGTAGGCGCGTATAGGGCTGCTGGAAATATGATCCACTAGTCCTTGCTGGGCTAAGAGTATCAGCCCTGGAATGCAGAAATGGACGTGTCTCTGCCAATCCGACCACCTATGAATCAGTAAGGGATTCAGGCCAGAGGACCAGGTTTCAAGGGGGACGCTGGCAAATGGGATGGGTACAGACAAGGTCAGCTAGGGTTGCGAGAAGTCTAGAAGCCTGGTCTGGTGAGGACTCTGCTAAGCCGGGGATGATTTAGTATGAAGAAGAGGGCCTGGCCTGGCTGTATGTCTACATCTGGAGGGGTCTCGTTGAGAAAAAGACGCAGGCTCCTTGTTTCAGTGTTTGCGCTGAATGGGCCATTTGTACATGAAAATCTCGCACGGCCGAGCGTGGCCATTCCAGGAAGGCAATTTTTGAAAAACTAGTTCTTGAAGCAGAGTTTTCTTGTCTGAGACAGCGTCGGTGTTGAATGCTTGTAAGCCCGTCGACAGGCCACCTCTGTGGGCCGGATTAGGATTGACTCAGACTTTGGAGAGGAAGCGGCCCGCGTAGGCAGTGCTGTCTGCTGGGCACGTCCAGGGTTGTGTGTGAGCAAAGCTGCTGGACACATGCTGCTTCATGTCTCTGAAGGGCCTGAACAGGGTCTCCCCCGGTCCCTGGCGGAGGCCTGTCTTTCCACCCCGGTGCTTGGAGGGCCACCACCCTGGGTGCAGAGAGCACTCACGAAACAGCCATGGAGTCCACAAAGGCATTCTTGCCTTCACTCTGCTTGACCCTCTTTCATGGAGGGAGGAGTGTGTTCTTCCCCGGTTGTCCTGGACAGCCCTACCTCTGTGGCCAAGGCCAGTGCAGGTGCGGCAGAGGTCCCTGTCCCTGCACCTGGTGGTGGGGGTTGGGGGGGGAGGCCTGGGAGGATGTGGCGGCTGCTGTCCTGGTGCTTCTTCAACGCCCGGGGGTGCTTCTCACCTCATCAAGCACCTGGGGTCTCTAGGACAGCCCCAAACCCTCTGTCCTTGTCCTCATGCCCAGCTGCCCTGGGATCTCCTTGGCACTCACAGTTAGGTTCACGGGCATCAGGACTGTCCTCTTGGGTAGCTACAATGTACTAATAACCTCGCCAGGCGGGGGTACCACCCGCTCCCCTCTAAGGAAGGGGGATGGGAGCTGGCTTTCCCACAGCTCTGCCTCCTCCCATGTGTTCCTCCTCCTGCTTCCACTCCTCTGGAGTGACGTGCAGTCTCTTTTTCTCCCCTTGGTGTTCTCTCCGTGAAATTTTGCTTTGGAGTCCACTTGTGGTCCTCGGAGGGGTGGCAGCCTTGGCTCCCACCTGCCCTGTGTGTCTCGGAGGGAGACTCTCCTTAAAGTGCTCGAGGAAGCTGCCTAGACTAGACAGGACATCTCCCACTTGTCCTTTGGAACCCTTAGCCCCAGGCCTCTCAGAAGTCAGGCCAGGAACAGACGCATGTGTTTGCGTAACCATTAGTAGCTTACGTGTGCCCTGGTTCTGTAGCGAAGGACAAGCCTAACTTATTCATTTACAGCTTCTTTTATTGCAGAAAAAGGAGTGGACGTGGGATGAGAGCAAGATGCTGGTGATGCAGGACCCCATCTACAGGTAAGAGCCCCGTCCCCCGCCTGCTGGCCCCTGGAACTGTCGGGCTGGTGGGGCCAGATAAATTCAACTAAATTTCTGCTGCTCTTCCCTTCTGGACCTGCTGTTTCTATACATGTAAGTAAGTACAAGAAGCACATCCACGTTATCTTTCAGGCTAAGAGGGAAATGCTTCTTAGGCTCAATTGCACTATCTAGAAACGAAGGAGGATTTCTGCTTGGTGTTTAGTCCTCATCTTTTGGTGGTCATTTGAGACTTTTCCAGCTCGTGTTAGTTTTATCTTGACTGAAATTTTATAATTGCCTATCTGTTCACCCCTGCGCCTTCAGAAACCGAGCGCAGATAAAGGGTTTGTGATCCGGGAACGCAGAAAGTCACACGTATAATCTCTAGAAATTGCCTTCAGGAGACCGGTAGGATTCCTCAGAGGTTAGATATGTGCTCCCTGGGCAGAGGAATATCTGGGGGTCACAATCCCGAGCGCCAGGGCCCCCCTCACACCCACTGCGGGACCTCGATTCACCTGCATCCCTCTGGTGTCCTGGACTCTGCTGAGCCAGCCCCACCCAGCGCACCCCTAGCTCCTTCCTGTTTTCTTCACCGGCAAAATGGGTATCAGCTCTTCCTTTGGGATTTGGGGGAACCCAGAGTCAAATGACTTGCTTCGCTGGGCAAAGCAGATAAAGGTTGGGACTCCATTGCCGAGTGGGCAACATGGTGGCCCTGCCTTCTAGTCAGAGCGGTTGCCTGGGAAAGGGAATTTCCATTCACTCAAGGAATTATACAAACGCCAACACCCGCGGGCCGGGTGTTGTGCGGGTGATTCAGTGGGTGACTCGAGTGAGTCAGTCATGGTCCCTTACTCTTGGGGGGTGTTAGTCTGGAGGGAAGCCCGTCACTGAGACCCAAGACCATGTGTCTGACAGCGTGAATTTCTTTCTCTGGGTTCCTGTTGTACTTTCATATGTTTGTGGAAACAAGTGTTATCGTGTGTTACTGTCACTTCAAGTCTTTTGCTGGTAGACTATGAGGCTCTTGCAGGTGGAGAACTGTGCCCGACTCACTCCGTATTCCCAGCCCTGAGCCAGTGTTGGGCCCAGATGCATCATTTAATAAATGTGCGATGAGTGGTTGGAGAAATGCACTCAACTAATATCTGAAAATTAACTTAAGTGTTACAGTGATTCACAGGAGGGAATGATCACTTTCTACTTGAGTGATAAGGAAAGGCTTCGGGAAACAGAACACATCAGAACTGGGCTTGCAGGATATGAATGGACGAGCCCCTGTCATTCTCCTTTTGTAAAAGGAAGAATTTCTGGGTGTGTTGTTGTTTGTTTTCCCACAGTGGCACCCTGCGCATACAAAGCCAGCTCATTGTGAATGCTGCTCAGGGACTTGAATCAACCTTTCTGGGTTGAAAGAAAAGACTTTCCCCAAAGTTTTAACAACATAATCCATACAGGATATCAATTTTAGGTCTTATAACAGCTTTATTTTGAGGTATAATTGACCTACAAAAACGGAGCATATTTAACGTGATTAATTTGGTGACTTTTGACCTGCATTCACTTCTAAAGCCATGACCTCAGTCATGATGGTGAGTCTCTGTCACCCCCACAAGTTTCTTCGTGTGCCCACTTGTAATCTTTTCCTCCTACCCTTTCCACTTTCCTGTCCCATCTCCCTCCCTCCTGCCTCCACATGCCCAGGCAACTACTCTTCTCCTTTCTGTTGTTCCAGACGAGTTTGTGTTTTCTTACAATTTTGTATAGAGTCGTACAGTGTGTCCTTTTTCTGGGCCTGGCTTCTATCATTAAGCATGATTATTGTAAAGATCATTACTTGTCACTGTACATATCAGTGGCTTATCCGTTTTTATTCCTAAATAGTGTTCCATCGCACGAGTATAACTCGATGTGCTCAGCCATTCGTATGTTGGGGACATTTTAGTGTTTCCAATTTGGGGCTATCACAATAAAAGCTTATATGACTCTTCAATACAGATGTGTATATGGACATACACTTTCATTTTTCTTAGGTGAATACACAGGAGTAGAATGATTACATGGTAGGGTTTTTTTTTTAGGTTTCTTTTTCTTGGTTTTTTGTTTTTGTTTTAAAAGATTTAATTTATTTGAGATTGAGAGAGAGCACAAGCAGGGGGAGCGGCAGGCAGAGGGAGAGGGAAAGCAGGCTCCCTGCGGGGCAAAGAGCCAAACGCAGGGTTCGATCCCAGGACCCCACGACCATGACCTGAGCCGAAGGCAAACGCTTAACTGACTGAGCCAGCAACGTCCCCCTATTTTTGTTTTTTTTTTTAAATGAAACTGCCAAACTTTTCCAAAGTGGTAGAACTTCTAGTGGAGTTTGAGACCTCCAGTTCCTTCATATCTTTGCCAGCATCTGGTATTGTTTGTTTTGTTTTGTTTTGTTTTTAGCCCTTCAAATACATGCGTATTAAGATCTCACTGGGGGTTTAATTTGCATTTCCTAATGACTGATGACCTTGGGCATCTTTTCATCTTCCATGCCATTCGTGTATCTTCTATGAAGCATCTGTTCAAATCTTAACCCATTTTTGATTGGGTTGTTTTGTTTTCTTACTGAATTTTGAGAGTTCTTTATAAATTGTGAATTCATATCCTTTATCAGGTGTGTGGTTTGCAAATATTTTCTCCAGGTCTGGCTGGGCTTCCCTCTCTCTTTTTAAAGATTTTATTTATTAATTAGAGAAAGAAAGCATGTGAGAGAGAGAGAGCACAAGCAGGCGGAGCCTGAGAGAGAAGAGAAACCGACTCCATGCTGAGCAGGGAGCCCGAAGCAGGACTTGATCCCAAGACGCTGGGATCCTGACCTGAGCGGAAGCAGATGCTTTACCGACTGAACCACCCAGATGCCCCTCAGTTTGTTTCTTTAATATGCTACGAGGGATCTATCAAAGCTTTCGTTCTTCCTCCTGCAAACAGGTGTCCAGTGGTCCCAGACTCATTTGTTGAGAGATTGTTCTCCCCCTGCTGAAGGAGCTCTGGTGAAAATCTGCCCTCCCTCTCCGGCTAGTTTGTTTCGAACTCTTTGCTCTGGTCCGTCCACCCAGTTGCTGATTTTGATGTCAGAATCCAGTGTCAAGTTTGTTGCAGCTTAATAAACATCTCAGGTTCAGTAGTCTGTCTTCTGGCTGTTCTTCTTTTTCAAAGATTTTTTTCAATGAGCACCAGTAAGATGTAGCTTTTGCCTTCCCTTTACTTTTAAGAAGAAACATGCTTTTTGGTGTGGGGTGAAAAACATCAAAGAAATCTTAAACTTTAAAGTTAAGTGTAAGTGTCCAAGCACATTTTCATCCACATCCCTGGTGTGCCAAGGCTGTTGGACAGAACAGGACTCGGCCTGAAAAGTGAAAGCTTCGTGTTTAATTTCTCCTTATTTCAGATTTCACTTCCTTGGTTAACGTGCTTACTTTACCCTTTCTGGTTTAATGGGCATACTTTTTCCCCCCAAAGTTAAAAAAACAGCACTGGAGTGGTTGTACCATTATAGAAGTCCCTGTGCCTTGGAAATGCAGTTCCCCTGCCTTGGTGTCTTCTCAGTCTTACTGGGCACTGGAGGAATAATCAGTCCCCCGAAGATTTCTGATTCTAGGGGCCAGATATGTAAATGAAAATCCTTCTTTTTAACCAAAGGCAGTAAATTAATTGACCTGAAGCCTTCAGGGGCCAGGCTGGCAGTAGTTCTCTGGTTTTGAGTGTAAATGAGCAAACCAGGGAGGGTCCCCATAGGCTACCCAGCCAGTCCTCAGAAATGTCATTAATTAACAGGCAAGTAGTTGATGAGATCAGACATGAGAGGAAGTGTGGTCTGGTTTGGGGACCTTGTCTTTGAGACACGCTTTGATTTTGAGCAAGTCCGAGATCAATTATTCAGGGCTAGCTGGGGAAGGGAGGCAAGGATGCGTGGAGAGCTCTGTGTGTGGTGTTCGCTGTGCTAGGCACCGAGGAGAACAGTGGTTAATCAGTCTGGGGCTCATCAGAAGCCAGAACTCACACCGTGATTTAAACAGAAGAGTTATAAACAATTATTCGGATGTAACAAAACAGTATCTTTAAAATGTAAAGAGTACTCTGGGGGTGCATGGCTGGCTCAGTTGGTTAAGCATCTTGACTCTTGATTTCAACTCAGGTCATGATCTCGGGGTGGTGAGATGGAGCCCCACGTCGGCCTCTGTGCTCAGTGGGGAATCATCTGCTTGAAGGTTCTCTCTCTTGCTGCACCTACTCTCTCTCTCTCTCTCTGTCTCTAAGTACATAAATCTTAAAAAAAAAAATATGGGAAGTTAAGTGCCAAATCTTACAACGTATCCCCTCATACTTTATTTTTGGGAAAGTGGGGTAGAAAAACCCCCGAGGCTGCATTTCTAGAGGCTTGCAAATAAGTGAAAAGAGGCAGCCACCCTAAAAGAGAGCTAAGGCTGAAGGCAGGCTGGCATTCGGGAAGCGGACTATACAGCGAGTCCTCCAGGAGCTTCATCAGAGGAGGGGGGGAAGAGTCCGCTGGTCTCTCGGTAGGGAAAGAAGGGAGAACCACGGTGCCACAAACTGGAAATGAGCAGTGGAAACCAAGCAACTGTACGTTTTTAAAAGCGATAATACCCCTTTGAAGGCAGAAGGACAAGATCCCATGGGGATTAAAATAGAAGGTTTTAAAAATGTGTATAATTTCTAAGCATTATTTTCCTAATGGAACCAGATACTACCCTAACCTGTAATACACAGGCGGCATCCCATAATTAGGAGGGAAGATAGACTATGTAGTAATTACTCACCACTGTCATTTTGGGGAGCCACAAAATCTCTCGGGATTCTTAAAGGTCTCCAATATCCAGGCTGTCCCTGCAAAATCAGATCAAGACGTCCCCGACAGAGACGATCCTGCTGTCTAAGTTCCCTCCCTTCAAACCTCCGCATGCCCAAGTCCCCCCTCAAACCCCGGCACATGTTCCCCTGGCTCCCTTGTCACGGGAACGTGGCAGGGCCCCAGGTACCGGAGTCCTGGAAGGACCGAGGAGGAGGAGCAGACCTGGATGCTCGTACAACAGGTCTCCTTTGCGCTCTGTGACATTCAAGGACGGCATCTGACATTGTCCGTGTGTTTGTACCATTGAGCTCGTCCCTCAGGAGCCTCTGCTGGGCTCGGAGCGGGAGCTCTCTCCCCGACGTCTGCTGTCTTTTCTGAGCCAGCTTGTCTGAGGGATGGGAGTGTTTATGGCTGCGGCGAGTCTTGTTTCATGTAGAGATGATGCTTTTATTCCCTCTAGTGCCAGAACATTCCATGGTCAGTGCCTCTTCATACACATGCATGAGTAGGAATTACTCAATTTTATGCATGGTGAAAGTTACGAACTAAGAGGGGAAAGGGCGTATCTTTCATGCTATCTGGCTTCAGTTCGTTCCCCAGGGCCGCTCTGCAATCCCTTATTCACCCCGGTACTAATTCCACTCTGTGCTGCATCCTTCTCGCCCGCTTCCACCTATGGGCTCCATACACCCTCCCCTCCCTCGGTGATCCCCGTCTTCCATGTCGTGGCCCACCGTGGCTCTGTGCCCTGCCCCCCTGTGTTCTGGGCGTGGCTCCACTTGTGTCTTCCCCATGGGCCGTGGCCAACCCTTCCCCAGCCTCCCCATCTCTCCCTGCCAACGTATTCTCCCTCCTATCCTGAAATAGCCTCCCTCAACCCTGCCACCCCGTGCAGGAGCACATCTGTCAACCCTCAACTCTCTCCCAGGCCCGGTGCTTGTCACCCTAAAGCTCCTTGCAGTTTGACTTTCATTTCCAGTGCTTGGCAGAGACTGCGCGATCCGTGTTTACTGGCGCTCGCCCCACCTCTCCAGACCCCGCGCACCTCCTGCTGCTTCTGCGGTGCCCCCCACCCCCTGCCTTTCCGTTCTCCCTTATTTTGGTGTCTCTGCCTGCCTTTCCTTTGCTTTCAATCTTACATAGTCTTGTTCCTTCTTTATCTGTTCCCATCCTTTAGCTTTTCTCGGAAGCAGGCTCTGCACAACCTGCCTACCTCGTTGTGGGCTTGACAAAGTGCCCTGAGCTTGGGAAGCCTCAGTATTCACAGAGGACTTGGGGCAGCTGGGTGGCTCAGTCGGTTAAGCGTCTGCCTTTGGCGCGGCCCTGATTCCAGGCTCTTGGGATCAAGCCCCGCATCAGGCTCCTTGTTCAGTGGGGAGTCTGCTTCTCCTTCCACCTTTGCCTGCTGCTCCCTCTGCTCGTGCTCTCTCTTTCTGACAAATAAATTAAAACAATCTTTAAAAAGAAACAAATTCAACCAGGGCAAAAGAATGGCAGATTGCATCATAGTAACTCTAAGTGCGAAGGCAGGAACCACTGTGTTTTGTGCACGGCTGTATCCCTGGTGTCTGCAAGGGGCCACGTAGTAGGGCTCCACAGATGCGACGTGACGTAGCTGGGGTGCCTGGGTCCACTCATTGGTGCTGAAATGTCCATTTCAGGTGGCCAGTAAGCTTCCGTATTTTCTCGGTGGCCTTCCGCTCTGCCCTTCTTGGCAGCCTGAATCGCAAAGCTGGTAGGTAGCAAATAGCAGAAAACCGAGGGCACCAGCATGAGCAAAGCCGGACCTCTGGCTCGGGGTCTCTGTGCCCAGCCTTAGACATCTTTTACACGAACGATGGGAGATGCAATTAGGCCAACTTTAGAAAACGTCACCTAATTAAACTCTGTCTACTGGGAAGGAAATCACCCTGTGGAGGGAACACCAGGGGAATAGAGAAACCAGGCCTGGTTCCTGTTCCACTTCTAAGTGACTGCTTACTTTGGAATTCTGTTTCTGTTTCATTTTCTCCTCCTCACATGGGTAAAGGGAAGGCACCAAGGGAATCTGCAGAGCGCTGACGAGGCTCTGGTGGGGGAGTGTGGGCAGAGCAAAGCCAGCACCCCTTCCCTTGACCCCTTTCGCTGCTACCAGGTAGACCCTGGCCCGGGCCCCGCCGTGGGATGGTCTTGATCTTTCCCGGGGCGCACATACTTCTGAGAGTCTGACGCAACTGGATCCTGTCCCTGGAACAGAGCCTTCCTGTGCATACTTGCAGAATTTTGAATTTGTGGGCACTTTGTGGACCACAGAGGCCTGTGGTTTATCATTTCCAAGGTAAGACCTGCGAGTGCCAGTAATCGTTGTCAGTTATCTGTGAATATTTTGCTTCTCAAGCAGGGAAGGTTTATCATTAGAGGACCTTCTGTAGGAGGATGAGGGGGAAAACCTACCTTGCTTAATAATTTAGTGTTTGAATGACTCATGGGGTTTATTTTGTCGGCCCAAGTGGCATTTGCCCATTGTTTAGAGGCGCTGCCTCTTCAGAGCAAGCCAGTCTTGTTGGTGGGTTTCCAATCACGTAAAGGGGAAGGAGTTTGCATAGGACGAGCTTTTTGGTACGAGCTTTAGGTGTTTTGGGATTCACTTGGATGTGGGAGGGTTGGCACAGGGTCTGCGTGTGACACTGGGATGTAAGGGCCATTGTGTAGTCACCCTTCACTCCAAAGGCAAGTAAAGATTGCCCTTGCTCCAGAACTGTGGCCCTTGTCTGATGAGTCCTAATAGACAGTGTCTATTATCGTAGTCAGATGCTGTCCCAGCTCATCCCACAGTGGTCCCTTGGGCATTCTACACCACACATCAGTCCAGACGCTGTGTGTAGTGCCCTGTCTCTCGATTCTGGCTGGGAAGCCCTCTGGGATCCCTCTTGCATCTTGGCATAGTTAGGAAAAGGTGATGCACTACTGCTAAGAAGGGTAGAGCTAGTCATGAGCCTGGGCTGCTTTCCTGCTAGCACAGACCTCAGACCGTGGAGATGAGGTTGGCTGGGAGATCCAGAGGGCTCTGCATAGAGTTCAGGAAATATGGGAGGAGGAAAGCTAGGTTGTCTGTGAGTCCCCACAGCCTTTATTGGGAGACCCTGAGAAGCAGCTGTGGGGAAGTTCCAGCCTTTCTCAATGGCTGGTGGCCATCATGATCAAACCATGATTAGTCAAGTCTTCTGGGTTCAGTTACCCATCTCTCAAGTTCTTGAATGAGAATTCCAAGGTTTGCTGCATCCACGAGGAATCCTTTCCTGCTTTCAACCCCGCTCCCATGGTGGAGATCTGATTTCAATTCTTCTTTGGAACCCAGGGCTATCTAGTCCTTAAGTTCATCCTGTTCCTCTGTCTTCTAGTTCATCATAGGAACTACATCTTACTCCTCTTTGTGCTCCCATGACTGCTATCTTCATGTAATTGTGCTCAGTACATGTTTGTTAAATGGAACTGATTTCTTATTAAATCTTTGCAAAATTCCCAGGAGATGGGTACCTTTTCTATGGACTTTTATCTAGGGTTGATTGGATGGATGGATGGCTGGATGAAGGAATGAACCAACCAACCTGCAGACCTATGTTGAGAACTGAATGCCACCTGTATTTTATTTGGAGAAGGGGATAAAAAAATAAGAATCTTAACATCAAGAACATGCATGACTGTTCAAAAGGCAGCCTTGCCCTTGGGAACACCGAGGATCCAGAAGTCATGTGACCTTGCTCAGTTCTGCTCAGGGAGCTAGCGAGCCGTGCTGTGGGATTCACCACAAAGCCAAGGCCACCTTTGAAAATAGACTCTTTCCTTCCTCAAGGTGGCAGGAGACGCCAGCCCTGTCCTCTGTTACTCCTGCTGCGGGGGGGAGGGGGGCATCTTTTTCTGTGCATCATCTCGGTCTTTGACTTATGTCTTGTCCAGTTTGTTACCGTTTTTTACTGATAATTCAAAACCATCCAAAGGTGGATGGGAGGAGAGAACCCATAATAAAGGGTAGATGTGTTCCTCTTGGCTTTAACAATAGCCTCGATAAAGGGGTCTTTGGAGGGGAAGAGCAAGAAGAGCCTCCGAAAATAACCCCTGATGGGTGCCGTCTGCACGCAAGCATATCGCTGCCCCGTAGTTTTTGCCCCATTTGTTTTGCTCTAAGCTTTTCTTGCCAGGATGTCTCCTCTCCCGTTACCTCTTAATCGTTAGGGGATCCTGACTGCTGGGGCTGGGGTATCGCGGGTGCGTGTCCTTCCTGGAGGAGCTGTCCTGGCGGCGGGCCAGCGGTCCCATCTGCTCTGTCGGTCCTGATGTCCAAACACGGGTGAGCACATTGTGTATAAACACAATATATGAACACAAACCTCTATCTTTATGTTTGTAAGAAGTTTTTTGGTGTTTCGTTTTGTTTTGTTTTTTAATATCAAAAAAGCTAAATCCAAATCCCTCCCAGTTGCCTTTGTTCACTGGTGGGAAGGACAGAGCCCTCAGGAAGCAATTAAGTCTGGCAGTTGCCTCACACATCAGGACGGCCTGGCCGCCAGGATGCCCCGCCACAGAGAGGGCGACCAGCCGGGGCAGGCCCAGCGCAGCGCTGGTGGCTTCAGGAGGAGTGCCCTCCTGACTGTCTCCCCAGACCGGCTCTGCACCCAGACCCCATCCCCGGCTGTCTTGTCTGCATCTGGAGACGTTTTCCCTCTCTTTTCCCCTGGATCTTGAGGCTATTTCTGTTTTGTTTCTTCCTTTTTGAGCCTATAAGTAGGCTCAGGTTTTGCCATCAATAGAGCAAAGGCGCTCCCGGAGCCCGCCTTCTTAGCTTGTCCTTTCCCTGCCAGACTCTTCAGGGTAATTGCTCTTGGGGTGTGTGTTTCCAAAACCCCTGCTCGTTGCTCAGCTCATTAGATCGGGGCTTCTGCGCTCTGCACCAAGCCCGCCCTGGCCGCGGTTGCCAGGGATGTTTGACTTGCTAATCCCTGGCTCTCCGCAGCCTCCTCCTCACCTTCTATCCCTCCAGGGCACTGAACACCGTGGACCTTCCCTCCTTCTGGAGACTCTCTCCTCCCACACTTGTGTGCTGGTTCCTCGTGTTCCTTCTCTTCTCTCCTCGTCTTTTCCTGCTGTGTTTTTTGATGGCTCCCCCTCTTCTGCCCTTTGTTTCAGTCAATACCATTACCAGGATTCTCAGTGAGCCTGAGAATTCTCTTCCTTCCCTACCTGCTACAAGGAGGGATCTCCTGCTTCCCATGGCTGCCGTCGCCCTCTGCATCCTGGTGGCTCCTAAGTCTGGGCCTCTCTCCTGATCGCTTATTTCTACTTATCTCACCGGAAGGGCTGTCTGAGTGCTTTAGTCACCCCTTAGCGTTGACATGTTCAACACCACTTCCCTGTGCCCTCTCCTTTTCCTGCTTCTGTGTCCCATAATCTAGTTAGTGTTTTGTCTGCCCAACTCAGAATCTTCCTCCTCCTCCTCCTCGTCCTCCTACTCATGTCCAGGGAAATGGCTCTGGAATCCATGTCCTGCTACCCGTCATCACTGCTGCTGTCTTAGTTAGAGCTTCCCCTTTTCTTGCCTGGACTTCGGGCCCACCAGCCTGGTTGCCCAGACCATGCACTGCCCAAGTCCAGGCTGCATCAATCCCCCGCCCTGTGCTTGGCATCTGACTTCCCAGTCCCACAGACTGTTCGTATGTCTGTGGATGAGAAAATAAAAAGTTGACCACTAGAAGGCTTGCCCAGTGTCTCACAGTTAGGAGCAGCAAGACCAAGACTGGAGTCCAGCTCCTCTGCCTGCAAAGGCCCCGGTCCCAATTCTTCCTCTTCCCCCATGCCTTCCATATTGTATAGCCTCTCCTTGGCCTCCCTTCTTCTGCTCACGTCCTCCTGCAGTCCGTCCTCCCACCACCGTGACTACCAACTATGTCACTGCCCTGTGTAGTCCCCCATCAGTGCCATGAGCACACAAAGGGACAGCTGGGCTGTCCTCACCTCCCTCTGCCCTTGCCTCCTGCTGGCCCCTTGCATGTGCTGTGTTCCTGGTGCCAAAGCACATTGTGCTGTTTCATAACTCTGGGCCCCCAGTTTTGTTTTGTTTTGTTTTGTTTTAAGGGAGAGAACATGTGTGTGAGTGGGGAGGGGCCGAGGGAGAGAGAGAGAATCCCAAACAGGCTCCATGCTCAGCGCAGAGCCCGATACAGGGCTCAGTCATGACCTGAGCCAAGACAAGAGTCGGATGCTTAACCGACTGAGCGACCCAGGTGCCCCTCACCCTTTTCTTTGACTCCGTGCCTTTCTCTGGGCAGTTTCCCTTGTGAGGGATGTTCTCCCTTCCCCAGTCTGATGGCTGGCTTTCCTAGGCTCATCCAGATCTGCTCCCCACCAGGCCAAGTGCCTGCAGGCTGGTCTGTGTGTGCCATCCATGGGCTGCCTCCCCGTCACGAGAGCTCTGCCAGGTGGTGCACGGTTCCTTCTCTGGGCTCTGGCAGCCGCCTGCTGTCCCACTTCCGGGGCCCTGGGGTGCCAAGGGCTCCCTTGGGGACTGTGCTGTCTTCCTCTCTCCCCGTACTCTGCCCCCACCTTTGTAAATAGTCCGCTAGTGCACGCACCTTGGGTGACTCCTGTGATTTTTTTCGTGCCAGGCCCCAGCCTGAAGCATCCCCCTCCGTAGTCCCCATCACCACCCACCTCTTCAGGATGCTGCTGGGACAGCAGCTTCCAAGTGCGCCCTTCCCGGGAGCAGGCAGGCTCTGCGTCCCCCACGTCCCCAGGGCTCTGCTCCTCAGTCTGTGCTCACCCCACTGTGGAGCACTACGAGCTCCTCGAGGTCAGAATCTGGATCGGGCTCCGTGCTGCCTCCCGAGACAATCTGCTGTGGGGCCGGGGATGGGGTGGGCAGAGTAAGATACATGTTCCTTAGACTAAAATTACGCTGAACCGTTCCCAGGGCTCGACACTGCCTCAGCTGCTGCTCTTGGGTAGTGGGGAGACAGCCAAGAAGAGAGAGCTTGTGGCATCATAGCAGGAAGAAAAGAATTCTCAAGCCAGGACAGTCTGGCTTCACGACCTTCTCCCATCCCCCAACCCTGGTGCCTGGCTTCCTTAGTCCCCCCAGCCCAGCCCTTCCCCAGACTTCCAAAGTGAAAACAGAAGGACATTAAAAAGTGATTGGGAATTGTAATGAGATCAAGGATGTGTCCGCTCCGCCCCCTCAACCCCCCATTTTGTTCCAAGATCTGTTTGTGACATGGAAGTAAAGATACATGGTTCCGTATAATTAAAAAAAAAAAAGAAGAAGAAGAAAAAGAAAATAGGGGATCGTGATTGAGAGGGGGCTGTCTTGGGACAGATTGTCCTGGGGTGTGTGAGGGGTTTGGGTGTTGATGCCGGCCCCACCACCACATTCTCTTATCCTTGAATCCTGAGATGATGTGCCTTCAAGTGAGCTGTGATTCGGACCTTCTCTGATGTAGGATCGGGAGGTGGGTCAGAGGAATCAGAGAAGGAAAAGTACCTGGTCATGCCAGCCAGGCACCCCAAGCCCTGGAAGGGGAGTGGGTGCTCTCTCCTCGCTTCCTGTCAGGCGCATGGGGGTTCCCGTGCTGAGCAAGTGATGGGGGAAGTGGGGGTGGATTAGAGCAGAGGACAGAGTGTGTCATGAATCCCATGAGTCCCAGGAAGCTCCAGGTGGGTCATTTGAGGACTGACTGCCTTTGGAAAAACTAGGATGAGCATTTATAGTATTCCTGGGTTGGTCTATTTGAAGAAACTCGGGTGGAAGGTGGGCAGGCGGGGATCGCAGAGAAACCAAGCACCTCTCCCCCGAGTGTCCCCTGGAAATCTTACCCACGTGAGGATGAATTTATAGGCAACCAGAGAGAACCTGTGAAGGCATCAAGGACTTGGGAACATATCTGGAGTAAGGAAATTCAGAGTTTCGAGGTGGCCTCAATGCCTAAAAAGATATTAGCCACCACGACAATCTAGTAATCAGAGGCTATTTGACGGTCGGAAGGCAGGTTGTGTAGAAGTTGAGGAACCTGGCTGAGACGGCTGGGGTTCAGATTCTGGCTCAGAATCTGTCATGGGTTGGATTGTGTCCCCTCAAAAAGAGAAGTCCCAATTGTAACCATTGATACTCGTGACCCCTGGCTTCCCCTGGACCATGCCGTTGGGGTGCAGGTCTGTTAAGACACGGGACATGGGTGATGTGTCCCAGCCTGGGGACAGCTGTGAAGTAAGCAGTTTCACTGTGGGACCAGTTCATGAGTTCATCGTTGTCCCCTCATGCCAGAGAGCAGCCTGAGAAAGCATCTGAGGGGAGCAGGCCTCACGTCCAGAATGGCTAAAATGAGGGATGGAGAAGACAGAAATGGAAGGAACTTCTGATAGAAGAAAACCAGCCGAAGTGATAGAGAGCCCCGGGAACGCAGCGGGAGGAAAAGCTAATCCGACTGAAACAGTAATGAGAGAGAAAAATGATCACCACAAAGGTCAATTTTATCTAAAGATTCAATTAAAACTCAGAGGCATGGAGAAAATGTGACAAGCAGGGACCAGAGTGTGGACACATGTTCACGTGGCAGGGCTGGCGGGCTGAGAGAGACACACCAGTCCTTGGGCGAGGGGCACGGCGGGGGTGGGGGGGCGCTCGCTGCTCTGACCCTCATGTGGTTCTGGGAGCAAAGCCCTGGGGCCTCCCTCCAAACCAGCACCTCTCCTAAAACTGCCCCCAGGCACTCGGAGGATAACACATTCATTTGGGGGAGGGTGGCTGGGCTGCCGGGGGGCGTCCTTGCTCCTGCGGGGTGGGAGTGAGGTGGGATTCTCCCAGGACAGAGCTGTCCTCGGCAGGTCTGACCCAGCAGGGCGGTTCTGGTGTCCCCTGTGCTTTTCACCTCGTGCTTTGTTCTCTCCCAGTGCTTTGGCCTTGAGAAGACCGACTGGGGGCGCCTGGCTGGCTCAATCGGTGGAACAAGCAACTCTTGATCCTGTGGTTGTAGGTGTGAGCCCTGCATTGGGTGTGGAGACGATTCAAAAATAAAATCTTAAAAAAAAATAGAAAGATCCCATTGGGTTTTGTGTCTGCCATCCGCAAGCTACTCGGTAGCTTGTCGTTCCAGCCACGGCCCATTCCGCTCCGTCCTGGGGGGTGTCTTCTGGGTTAGGAACGCCCACGGTTCTGAGAGCTCAAGAGGAGAATCTCTGCTCCCTTCTAGCTCGAGGCCCCACCACCCCGCATGGTGACATCAGGGGCCCAGGGGTGACTTCGCTTTGTTCTTTGACTCGCAGGCTCACAGTTTAAAAGTATTTCTACAGCACGTGGGTTACAGAATATTTGCCCATCCCCTGTCTCGCCCACTCTCCATCTGCCCGTCCCAGACCTTTACAACACTCTGAGAGAGATTTTTAGTCTCATTTCAAGGGTAAGGAGAGCAGGAAAAAACTGCCCGAGGCCCCATGTGTGGTCTAGAACCCCCATGTGTGGTTTGGGCTGCGGCAGGCCCCAGGCCGGCCAGTGAGACCCTCCCCGCAGGCTGTGAGCAGAACAGGGTGTGGGGGCCCGTGTGAGGGGCTCCCCATCTGTGGGTCTTGGGTTGGGGGATGTGTACACAGACTCAGGAAACCTTGCTCGAAACTCTTCATATTCTCTGTAGCCAGTAGATTCCAAAATCAACAGGCCATCCCCACAGAGACGAGGGCGGGGGACGGAGCTCTCACACAGGGGGCCAAGGCCATGCCGGTTTCGAGGTCGTCCTATCAGAGAGAAGGACGGGGACAGAGTAACCCGGAGGCTGAGTGGCAGGAAGGGATGAGCACTTGTGGACACAAGTGCAATGTTAACTGATTCCAGCTCGTCCCATAGAGGTGAGCTCACGGAGAAAAATCATGGTGGCTTCCCAGATTTTTATACCAGCTTCCTTAAAAGAACACAGAATGGCAGGCAGAACTTAAAAGCAAACATGAACGCAGAGGAGCAGCTGCGATGGACTGAGCTTCCGGGTGCAGTGGGCTCTAGGAAAGGGCTAAGGATGAGAGAACCGGCACAGGGGATGGGAGCACAGGCCCGGAGCTGCCAAACCTCTCTCTGCATCTGCCCGTTCCATTTTTCTACCTCCCTCCCTTTTCTTCCTTCAGTGCAGCACGATCCAATCTTCAAACTAGAAATGCTAGAACATAGGAGACTTACAAAACAACGTTTAAAAACCATGAGGACAAAGGTGTCCCTTCTTAAAGTGTGTCTGAGCCTCAGGTACTTGGGTCCTGAGGTCCTAACGAATGAGATGTGAAAAGGTGGCCAGGACGAGACATTCCATGCCACTTTTTAGGAAGGAGGAAAGTCTGGGTCCAGGGATCGCACACTAGTGAACTCCTCCAAGAGATCATTACGCAGACAGTCTGTGAGAGCTCGGAAAAGGAAGTAGTGGTCACCAGGCACCAGTGCTAAAAACCAATGACCCAGGTATGCTTACACACCCGCCCTCGAGCGCCGTTGTACGAATTGGCTTCGAGCGTCTGAGCTGACCACAGTGCGGAGCAACAGTGAGATCCTGTCACGCTCAGCGAACCCTGGAATGTGATTCAGTTCTGTGTCCTTGGCAAGAGTCCCTGGAGAGCTGAGGGGTGTGCAGGAAAGTTCACAGGGAAGAGGGAACTCCTGTTTGCTGAGCAAGCAACTTGATGTGTGCTGGGCGTTGTGTTAAATATGGAGAGTGTGTGTGTGTAAATACCGATTAAACTGAGGATGGAAAGGGCTCTGTCAATGGAGGGGTTGGCCTGAGGTCAACAGCTGGGAAGTGGAAAAGCTACGACTTGAACCCAGATCTTACTCACCCGCAGCACTCCGCGCAAGCCTGTTGGGGCCGTAAGCCATGGACATGGTGCCGTACAAGAACTGTGGAAAGAGGGGGTAGCGGATCGCTTTACCAATGAGCACATGAAGCGTGGTGGCAGTTTCCAAAGATCCCGGAGGTTGCCCTGTGGACAGAGGATTAGCCTTGTTCTCTAAAGCCCCAAAGGGTGGAGGTAATAAGGCGCTTACTGTCCCATAACCACTTGCTGCTGGGAGCTCCCCTCTCTGGGTGCATTCCTCCTCCGAAGCCCGGGCGGAGAGGCAGTGCTGTGATCGTCCCTGGTTCGCCGGCGCAGAACCATGGGGAGCCAGGATCTCCAGCAGGTCGGCTGTCAAGCCCGGCCGGATATCCGGGTCTGTCCCACATGAGGGCCGCGTGGGTCTGTCCCCCACGAGGGCCGGCATTTGTTTCCCTCTGCTGCGTTCCTGTTGGTCGATTTCTAATCAACATATGCAAAAATGCCCAAGTAAAGAGAAGCTCCCAGAAAGGGAGTCCTCTACTGGGAGTGAATCGCCCTTTGCTGACACATCCTGAGGGGCGGGGACGCTGGGTGGGATCCAGGCCTGATGACCCCCCAAAGTGTCTTTGTGCTACTCTGTTTTTCTTCTGTGCTCTTAAGGGAAACAAGTTTACTTTAGATTACTAGTCGAGGAAAGGAGGTGTTGGTGGTGGGTCTGCTGTTCCTTTAGTGCTCTGTCAACCTGAATTCTGTGACAATCTCCACATCTAGTTTCTCCAAGATCCCCTTTCTATTTCAGTCATTCATGGTAAGTTCATGAATAGAAAATAGAAGAGTTTATTGCTATAGCTTTGAAGTGTAACAGTTCCATTAGCAGGTGAGAATTAGAACTATGCGAACCTGAAAATAAAAACAAGAAATTTGAAGGGAGAACAGAACCTAGTAAAACCTTAGTAATCATCGTTGCAGTATAATGAGCTACTTTCTTACCATATAGTGAACTACTGTGGTATCCCACCTTTGGTAATTACACAGAAAGTTGAGAAAATCGAGATGCTTTTTGGAAGCAGGATCAAAATGGCACCAGACTTCAGGATAAAGAAGAGGAAAAAGTCTTCCCTCATTCTCCAGAGCACTCATGTTGGTCTCCTTCCCTCCCCTGCCCCTAACACACAAAATCACAGTTCTTCTTTAAAAAAAAAAAGATTTTATTTGTTCATTTGACAGAGAGAGACACAGCGAGAGAGGGAACACAAGCAGGGGGAGTGGGAGAGGGAGAAGCAGGCTCCCTGCTGAGCAGGGGCTCGATCCCAGGACCTCAGGATCATGACCTGAGCCAAAGGCAGACGCTTAATGACTGAGCCTCCCAGGTGCCCCCAGAATCACAGTTTTTAAGAAAACCATATGAATAAATAAGTGTTCTTGGAATATGTTTCTAGACCTGGAAATTTGGATCTGGCAGCCTTAATTTGTTGGTTTATTCACTTCTTAGTGAATGAGGTCCCTTGGAAAAACTTCGTGCTGCTTGGCTGTGTTGGTGGACACTTGTCTAAGCTCTGACTAGCAGACATTTTGGGTTAGCTAGAGGTTATCTTTTTTGTTGTGGTGGTGGTTATTTATCTTTAATAAGGACACTGTACCTCTCTGAACTCACACGTAGCACCACCTGCCGTTAGTCCCCAGGGGCTGCCTCCACACTCGGCCGCCCTCCGATTTGCTGGAATGTGCTTTGTCCAGCAAGGGAACGTTAACCTCCCTCGCTGCTGCTCCGGCCGCCTTCCTGGTCTCCGTGCCCTGTCGGTAAGCCACTCTGCCTTCATACCTGCCCTATCCGTTGTAATTCCCGTTCTCAGTCCATAGGGCATTGCCTAGTAATTAAAAACTCAAAAATGGAAAGAGTTTTATGTGTGATTCAGCTGAGCTAACCAACCTTACTTCCTTGGTTCGGGGGCAGGGGGAGTGAAAAACTAGACAGACCACATCACAGGTCGGGTGCTCACTACCGATGACTCGGTGCCTCCCTCCCTCCTCCACGAGCATTAGGAACCTTCCGTGTGTCCATTACCATGCCGGCGCTGGGGGCAGCAGGAGGTTGTCCTTTCTCCTTCAAGGAGCTCTAGCGTAAATGTTGGAGTACAAGGGAGGTGCTGTGGTAACGGAGAGCCCAAGAGGGTTCATCAGCTCCTGTTGGGAGCATGGGGTGGGCAGGAAGCCTTCTCTGAACCGCGTCTTGAAGGATACTGAGGCTGTCAGGTGGAAAGGCAGGTGGATGTATGTGACTGGTTCTGAAGGGCTATGTAGGTCAGGACTGTGGGGAAAGACGAAAGTGGGAAGGTAGCCATGCTGAGGAGTTTGGACTTGATTCTGAGGGCAGTAGGAAGCCTTTGTGAGGTTTTAGAGGGAAATAATGAGATGTAGTTTGTGTTTTTAAAAATACCACTTTGCTAGCAAGGTAGAGAATGGGTTGGCCCTAGGGGAGCTAGGAAGCAGAGAGAGATGCTAGACAGGTTGCAAAAATCCAGGTGAGAAAAGAAGGTTCTGTGAAGTAAGGCCGTACCGTGGAGGAGAAGGAGAAAATACATTTCCAAGCCGCAGTGAGGAGGTGGGCTGCAAAGAACGGGGTCGTGAGCAAGAGATGACGGAGAACAAGGGAGGGGTGGGTGTGGCTCAGGCTTCTGGCTTGATGGATCCGGGGCCCTTGTCCAGACGGGGCTTGGGAGAAGGAAGGCCCGGCTTGCTTGGAGAATTACGAGGACGCTCATCAATTTACTGGGCACTGGGATAAATTTGAGACGATTCAGAGACACTCAGTGGGGGGCCACCTAGAAGGATTGCTGTGGGGGCGGGGCTCGGTCTCAGTAAGGATGGAGGAAGAGATGTTTTCTGGGAATGAGGAGAGGGAGGTCCCACAGATGCGGCCCTGATTCTCCCCTCCCCTGTCCCATGCTGACAGCGCTCAGACCCGGCTGATCCCGCGGCAGCCTGCCCTAGACCCCTTCAGACTCCGCCAGTGGGGGCCTTGCTTAGGACTTTCCCCCTTTCCACAGCCTTCCCTCCGCCTTCACTCTTGTCCCCAGCAGCCAGAAAAGAGCACCAGGAAGTGAGTCCTCTGCTCAGAAGAACCCATCCCCAGGGGTTCCTCTTCTCCCCTGGAGCGCATGCTCTGACCTTCCAGGGCCCCCATGTGCTGGCCTCTGGCTGCTTCCATGACCCTGTCACCGAGCCCACAAGCTCCATTGAAGCCACCGTGACCTCTAGCCATTCTGTGAACGCTTCCAGCACCTTCTGGATGCCGCAGGGCTTTCATGGGAGCGGCTCCCACTTCTTGCAGTGGTGTTGCCAGGGGGTTCCCAGAGAGGTTCCCTATGCTCCGGCCTCTGCCTCTCCACAGGGTCTCCCCACCACCCGCCCTGGCTAGAACAGCCGCCCCACACACACTGCCCCCCGTTCTGCCTCTTTTTCCTTAGAGCCCTCGTCTTGTTGATGGAGATCCCCTGCACATGAGCTCTGTGGCTTTAGGGCTTTTATCTGTCCTGCTGCTGGGATAGCGCCCGGCCCGCAGTGGGCACGTGGGGGTGGGGAGATGGGCGGAGCCATGGAACGGTCGTGTAGAGGCCGTGGTCCTGCTGGAGAAGGACTCTGATAATGACACAGACTGTCTTCATCTCCCCCAGCGGGGCCCGCGTTGCAGGCTCCCCTACTCCCCTTGTCTGGATAGACCCATGGACAGGTGTCCAGAAACTTGCCCCCATTTCCATCAGTAGGATGTGGACTCATTGCTCTGATAAGGATGGTAATGATTTTTTTCCTTCTAACAGACAAGCTCCCAGCACAGATTTGCTGCCTAGCAATAGCATGGGGTCCATGTCCCGTCCATGCCCCCACTTCTGAATCCAGAGCTCACTGAGGGGAGTGTCTGGTGCTTTTGGAAAGTGCCGGCTGCCTTCGTAGGAAGAGGCGAGCTCTGTCTTCCGCATGTCCTTCAACAGAATTTACCTTGTTGGAGATTTGAACCTAATGCAATCTTCGGTGCATTTTTCTGTTCCTCTTCGTGTAGGATCTTCTACGTTTCTCATGATTCCCAGGACCTGAAGATCTTCAGCTATATCGCCCGAGACGGTGCCAGCAACATTTTCAGGTGTAACGTCTTTAAATCCAAGAAGAAGGTAAATGGGCCATCTTTGGTAATTTTTTATTTTCCTCTGACAGAACCAGAATAACCTCCCTCCCCAGTGCTGACCCCTCCCCTGTTGTCGGAGAGGCAAGATTCGAGGTGGCTCTGCATGCGTGACATGCACAAGCCCTCTGAGCAGTCTGTCCGTGTCCCTGTGTAATGAACTTCCCCTTCAGTTTCATCTCAGCTTTGTACTCCGTGACACACGGACATCTCGAACATTCTTGGGCCAATGGTAAGGGCTCTGGAACAGGACAGGTGGATCGCACCAGAAGTGTGGTAGGCAGGAAGCATGGCGTTGACTTAAGTGACCTTCCATCATATTCTGAATATCGATCAGGGGTCTACAAGTCATGACATGTGGAGGCAAGTGGAGACTCTGTGTGCGAGGTTGGCTGTCCTGGGTGGTTATTTTGGGGTTGTAACCTTGATGCTTGAGTAAAGGCAACTTTGGCAATTTGGTAGATGCTTTTTCTATCTTTTCTCCAGAATTTAACACAAAACAGGAGTTAGAAACCTGGGGTCTAGCCCCTCCTCTCTACTAGAGCCCTGAGAGATGTTATGTGGGGCACTATCCCCTATGGGTCTCCGCTTCCTTGTCTATAAAACAAGGAGGTGAGTCAAAAGCAGAGTTTCCCACAACGTCTCCTGGAAAATGTTTACCACCCAAAATGTTCCATGTCAAAATTATCCTCTTTGAATTTGCTGGGAAGTCCTAAAGTTCGAGAAACTCCTTAACTCTGTTTAACCCAGCATCTCACAAAACTGATTTGGCCACGGGATCATGTTTTTGCCTTGTAATCTGTGTAATCTCCTAGGAGCTGTTTTTCTGCAGAGGGGATTTTAGAAAACACTTTCTTTATGCCTCTAAGATTCCTTACACGTCTGCTGGTCTGGCCACAAAGCACAGAGCATGGCTTTCTGTGAGGACAACTTCCAAATCCCTTCCTGGGGACCCCTTCTTTGATGCTGTATGACTTCGTAGACTATAAAGCATCTTTAATGGATTTGTAGGGACTGTGTCAAGTAGGCCCAATCAGGATAATACGTGACAGGGCCGTGATTCACTAATGTGTGTGTCCAGTCCCCGACCTGTCCCCCGTGCTTTACTAATTTACCTTCTTCCTCTAAGGAGATTGGTGCCCTTGGCCATCTGTTCCCAGGCTTTTTAATGCAGATCATGGAATTTGGATAGAAGGACCTAGAACTGGAGAGGTGGAAGGAAAATGCGCAAGTTGCCAGACTTCTAGATGATGGTACAGTGGAGGGAGAGTGTGTAAGTGGGGCCGAGTCAAGCTGCGTATTGAAGAACTGGTAGGAAGAGGAGGGAGAGGGGGGCAGAGAGAAGCCAGGGGGGCGGCGGACAAGCACGGGGGGCTTGGGAGGGTAAATGGCTCTTCTATAGTTTGGAGGTATAAGGGATCTGGGATATGCAGTGTTCCTGAGAATTAAGAATTGGCTCCTCCATAATGTGCTTTGACAGGTGCAGCTAAAGACTACGATCCCTTTTAATTCATTTTGAATGCCCCACTGTCCATCCGACTTCCATTTTGTCTAGAGACTGGACCACGTGGGCCTTGGGATTTATTAGAGCTACACACGGCATGTTATAATTTACCAAGTACTTTAATATCTAACCTTGTTTGATTCTTCTAAATCCTCTGTGAAGAAGTTAAGTCAGGTAGTTTTCACCCCCATTTCCCCGATGACTAAACGGAAGCTCAGAGAGATGCAGTGACTTGCCCGTGGTCGCCTGAAGAGGCACTGGCCGGAGTCAGAATGGAAGAATTTTGAGCAGGGAAACCTAGGGTAAGGGTATCATTCCTTCTGTTTGCTTTACCATCAGATCTAGCAGAGTGGCACAAACACAGTGGGGTCGTCCCGTTTCTGCCAAAACCTGATTCGGGGAGCAGGGCCTACTGGGACTTTGACCTTGAAGCGAAGCATGGAATTAAGTTCTTATTACCCAGTGACAAGCAGTGGTAGCCCGGCTCCCTCTCAGCTCAGCTTTTCCCGTGTCTCCAAGCTCTCGGGCCTCATTCGGATCTGGCTCTTCTATTTCCCATGGCCCTTTTTCCCTTAGCTCCTGAGGTTGTTACTCTCAGAGGAGTGGGTTCTCAGGCCCCTTGCTGGCCTGCAGCCACGCAGCTGGAAGAATGCTGTCCCCAGCCTGTGGGGCGCGCTGCTGCCCAAGTGTGCGTGGAAGAGCCAGTGAGGAGAAGTGAGTTGTGCAGGGAAGCCCGCAGACGGGTGCGCGGGGGACCCACCTGCAAGGTTTTGCATGCTTATCCCGGTGAGCCTCTGGGGACGGTGATTTGTGGTTTTGTAAAGCGCCTCTGGCCTGGGGAGGTAATAGTTAGTTTGGGTGAGAGTTTTAATTGGCCAGTCATAGGAACTTAGGGGGTGGCGGGGGTGCAGGGACTCCATGCCCTCAGGAGACGTGTCTTGCAGGGATGTTTTCAGAGCATTGGAGGTCGATCGGGAGATCTCTTGACTGGCAGTCAGCAGACCTGGCTGTTCTCCAGAGCCTTTGTGTTGATCACAGTGTAGAAAACCCACTGATGAGCTCCTTACTGTGTCAAGGGCTTGGGGTATCACTGTTTGGATCACACCATGGCCCCAGTGTGGGCACCCAGGGCCCGGACAGTCTCCTCATGTGATTCCTGTTCACCCTGGGGAGCAGAGCTGTCTCTCCTGTGGGTTGAGAACAGGGGTGAGGCGTCTCTGCTGTCTTGTTGGAGGCCCCCATCTGCGCCCCCACACAACCGTGATTCTGGATCTGGGGATCCTTGTGCAGGTTGCTCACGCATATGGCCAGCGTGGTTCTCCTCTTGGGTTCTTGTCAGGAGCCAGACAGCAGAAGACTGTGGCAAGCCAGCCTAGCACCTGCTGGTCACCCTAGGACCCCAGATCACTCAGGTTCTGGCTTAGAAGGAAGTCATCTGTTTTGTTTACCTGCTATGCCTGTGACTCTTCTAAACTCTCTATATGTAAGTTCTCTTACGTCATTCCTGCGGCAGGTGTGTGAGATAGGCACTTGTCCACTCTTCATTTTCCAGATGGGAAAACAGGAGCTTAAGGGGCATAAGTCATAACAAGTGGGACTGAGCCCAGAGAATCTGACTCTTAACCACTCCATTTTACTGTTTTCCATCAGGAAGTTGCAGAACAAGGAGTAGCCTTGTTCTCCAAGACCTGTTTGCAGTGAGATTCTCCTGCCCTTGTCATTTGTGTACGGAGAGCTCCTTAACTCTGAATGACCCAAGGCACTCTGACATAGATTTCCCTTTTTTTCCTCTCACTGTCTTTGTGGGGTAGGTACTGACTCCATCATATAGTTGGGGAAGGAAAGGGCCCAGGGAAGTAGGTTGCCATTGGTCGCACAGTGAGTCAACAGCGCCGCTGACGCTAGAACCGGGCCTCCCGCCTCCTCACCCCGAGCTCCAACCAACCTGTGTTCCGTGAAACTCGTAAAAGGAATGTGAACTCCTCCCCCAACGAAGTGCGATGAGAGGCATCTCAGGAATGCCGGTGGTTGTGTGTGGAAATATCCGATCATCAGGAACAAGTTCTGTGTGACTGGGAAGGATTGCCAGGATGGTTGGTGGACGTGTGTCTGCAGAGGGGGTGTCTGTCCCCGTGTCATTGAGGCTTCTGCAAGAAAGGAAGGCTGGGAGCGGGGCTTCTCCTTGCCAGAGCATCTGGTGGAGATGTTTCCTAATGACCACGGCATCCTCCTTCCCCCCTCTGGAGCGTTCGATGCTAGTATTCATGTGCAAGGCCTCTTGCCTCCTGCGTGGTCTCTTGACCTCTCCTGTGCAGTGGCTGTCGCCCTCCTGTCTTTTCCTCCTGCCCCCAGGAGGATGAGGCTGTCAGCCCTGATTAAGTGTGACTGTACTTAATAGTACAGTACGTGAAGTGTTGGTGATTAACAGAAGCTGTAGGAAGCTCCGTTCTCTTTGCGGGCAGCTCCTTGAAATCATTTTGCCTGCTATCACAGCTCAGCCGGTTTGGGTTAGGAGAAATGATTTCCTCCTGTAATGCTGTCACCGTCAGACGAGGGCCCACTGCTGAGAAGTCTCACAGTCTGTCCTTGATCGCTTGTGATAGACTTGGAGCGATGATGACAGTCATGGGCTAAACAGTAAGTCACTTGCGCCACCAAGTTTAGGATGAAGGAGAGGGAAGTCTGACACTCAGGGAAAGAGCACGTTTTTGTGTGTCTTAAATGCTGGGGTGGTGGGATGGAGTTGGGAAGTCAAAATAGAGAAACCACAGGTTTCAGAACTCATCTGGTCCACACCTCTCTGTTTATGGATGAGGAACTCGGCACCTGGAAAGGTGAGTCAACTTGCTCCTGGTCACCTGGGTGGTGAGTGCCAGTAGCGAGGTTATAACCCAGCCTTCTTTCCTCTATGGTCCTATGGTTCATGGACTAGCAGAGTACAAGGAAGAACCCAGCAGTGTACTGGAAATTTTAAGATCTCCTATGTCCTATCGATGTCAAAACTCATACTCACTTTGAAACCAAACTTTCCCCATAGCGAGCAATATTCTGGTGTCCCAGGCACTGCCTCAATCAAATTATAGATCAAGTCCATTCCATAACCTGTTGGACAGAATCCTCACCCATCTCCCATTTCAGAGCCTTCTTACCTTGGATCTTTCTCTGTGTTGAAGTCCAAATATATTTTTTTTGCTTCAGCATTGTGAATTCTGTACACTGCAATCATTTGATAGATATAAGCTTAAATCTTTTACTACAGTTAAAAAAAAAGCACATTAAAGAATCATGATCTTCAGTTCTATTTTTTTGTTGCTGTTCAGACTCTGTGGTAGTTCAGGTCAAGGTAAGGGAATTGGACTTTATTGCTGCGATAGATGAGAAGAATCATGACCCAGGGGCCATTCTGGAACTGACTTATTGGACTTCAGTCCCCTAGAATTCAGAAGCACGTGGCAGACAGGTCTCAAGTGTGGGGGGCGGGGGCAGTAGATAAGAGTGGAGAAGAAAGAGCTGTAGACTAAGGAGGAGTGTGCCCCACGTCTCTCCCTTCTTACTGTTGCCTTTGCCATCTTCGTATCCATGATGAGCACCTGCTCCTCCCTTTCCTTGCTTACCCGAGGACTCATTTCATCATCTCCAGATTGTGAAATACACCTTCTTCCAGGACAGTGAAAAGCAGAGCAGTGCCCAAGGTCATTCATTAAGTCAGCTGCAGAATCAGACAAATAGATACCAATCTTCACGCGTGTGTCACACTCGGAAGATTCCCCATGTCAACAGGGCCAACCAACAACAGGGAAGAGAAGCTAAAATCATGACAGGCTATACTTTTTCCCTGGATCAGCCAAGTACGGGGGCATCAACCTTTTGATTTCTGTCTTCCTGAAGCCACCACTGCGGGCTCTTGTGTGTCTTTGAGTCACCGCCACTGTCACAGAGAATGTGGCCTTAGTTCCTGGTGGCTGCTGCAGTTCCCCGGATACTGACACCCATTAGGCGTGTTGTTGGCAGCCCCAGTAGGCACACTAAAGAGGACAGCCTTTGGTTGTGTCTTGATCCCTGTGCTGGACAGACAGATGGCCTGGGGGTGGGGAGGAGGATGGAGGCTTTGTCGGCGTGAATAAGTGGAATGGTTTAAAGAAGCATTTCTGTGTGTCTAGAGAGTAAGTAGCACCAAGTTGTAAGACTTTCCAGACCTGTTTCACTAAGTTGCCTGTAATCGGCACTCTCCTGAGCTGCCATGCTCCCCGTCTGTGGCCGAGAGCCACTCCGAGGTTAGATATTCCTTCCCAGCTTTGAAAAACATCAAAGTGACCACTGCCGGCCTAGTCTTGACAACTCACAGCCCACAAATGCTTTGGGGCTGCTGATGGAAAGTGGCTTTTGGACAGGAAGATTGTATCCATGTGGCCCAGCACTTTCAGGGGACTTGTGAGACCAACCAGGATTTGTCCAGAAAAAAATGTGGCAAAGTGACACTTTGTAGAAATCTAGCAAATTCCAGAGAAGGGCCAGATTCTGGAACTGGGGAAGACTGCCTTCCCAGCAGGCCACTCATGCGTCCTGCTCTATGCCTGGCTGCCTTCCCTTACATCTTCCCTTACATCTCCACTTTGATGTCTGAAGGCCTGTTTGTGGTCATGAAATGTGAGCAACTGCTTGTGGCCCATGGGGACCTATGGAGAGGTTCTTTTGAAAGCTGCTTTTAGTGAGAGTCCTCCCTCGTGGGCTTAGGCATGGCATACTAACTAGTAAGTCTTAGCACATGTGAGTACTACATTCCTCGGCGGTGGCAGGCAGAACCAGCTTTCTTGCTTGGAAGGCCAGAAGGCCCAGTCCCTGGCTGGGGCAGGCCCAGCAGATAGGAAGCAGCATGGCTGTGCAGAGAGCAGATGGCACCAGCGGAGGGAGGGACAGGCCCTGCCTGGCACAGGTTGGCTCTCCAAGCCTCCTTCCAGTAACTTCCTCTAGTGCGGTCCTTAAATGGGAATCACCTAACAGTAGACTTCCCACTGGGGAGGGGAGGTAAGCCTGAGAGGTCAGTGGGCACCAGAACTCACACAGCCATTTCTGAGAACTGGGAGCCATCCAGCGTCTCGCAGCTCCTGGAGTGGTGAGAACGGAGCCCCGTGCTCTTACATGTCTCTCTCCACCTGTAAAGCAGGCAGCCGGGTAGCTTGACTCCGTGTTCAAGTTCGAGGGCTCTTCGTGGAACGTGCCACCGGGTCCTTTCACTGTGAGTGGAAATGTGACTCCATTAGCACAAATCGAAGGAAGCCGTTTAGCCGTGAGTGTGCACATCTAGAACTCGAATCCGACAATTTCCTGGTGGTGGAAACCATCACACAGGTGCAGACCAAAGATCATCCGGCCCGTCACTTCTCCCCTATTACGCGCTGTGGGCCAGGGGCGGTTTCGCCTTTTACTTTTGGTGCTCACCTGTGTAGTAAGAGGCAACTCTCTTAACATCTCTGTTTCTGTTGTGATAGAGTCAGTGCAGCCTTTCCTATTTATTCTCTGTCTTAATTGCCTCTCGGCCCCAGACCCCGTTCATGAGCCCTGAGGCTGAGCCGAGCACTGCAGGACGCACTGTCACGCACCTTAGTCATACACAGACCCCTCTGGGCGGGGGAGGGGAGGTCGTAGACGGCGCCAATTCAGCCCTTTGGGTGACGTCACAGAGGCGCACACAGAACAGCTGTCACGAAGGGCGGGTCAGAAGGAGCGGGGACCTGAGGAGAGGAGGCGGGGAACCATTTGCGACACAGGGATGGTGGTACCGGGGAACCCATAGTCCGCATTTTCTGCCTCTTCGGGGAACCTAGGTGAGGGTCCTCGGCTGCTGATGGTGAGCGAACTAACGTGTGAGCACGAGGCACAAGGGGGACTGAGCCCACTTTCTTCTGGCCACCCCGGGCTTGTCAGTGCTTGCACCGGGAGGGTATGTTCTGGACGTTTGTCCCTGATAAAGGGGGCAGAGATGTGGGCCACAGTCTGGGCTCTTCAGAGGTCAGTCCTGAGTGTGCTCAGTCGTCCGGCTGGGATGCGTGAGAAACGCAGGTCCTCAGAAGAGCGGGTTCCCACTGGATTGAACTCCGAGCGCTCCCCTTCGAAGAGAAGGTGAGGAGTCCTGGCCCAGCCCCTGTCTAATCCTGTAGGTTCAGGGGCACGTGTGTGAGGACTTGCCAGCTTCTAACATCATCCCCAAAGCCAGTTAAGGAGTGTGTCTGTGGCTCCCAGGGGTGGTGAAATTGGTCCCCTGTCCTCCCCAGGAGAACCTGAGATTTTTAGCAACAGATTCTCGAATGACTGGAGCTTGTCCCGGTAGGCGCAGCTGACCTGGGGTCTGATCAGTCAGAATGTGACGAATCTCAGACATGGGCGTAGGGGGGACAGCCACGGTTAACTAAACTGCTGTGGCGGTGGGACGTTTGGGGACCCCCACGGACAAGGAGCAGTGAGCTGAGCTCACCCAGCCTGTAGCTTGCACCAGACTCCGTCTTGGGAGGAAGGTGAAAACGGACTGATAATGTGCTTGGTCAGCTGTCCCCTCCGGAGGCCAGGCCCTGGAAACCATGCTGGGGGCTCTTCCTGGGAGCCTGCGTGGGTCCCTTGAGACTGTAGGGGACGAGACTCCCTTGTCCCATCTCCTCCTCCTCCTCCAAGTTAAGGAGAGCTAGAGTCAAGCTCTGTCCTTGGGCTGTTAAAAGAAGTAGTTGAACATCCCCTCAGCCCAGACTCACCAGTCCCAGGAGGGAAGAAGTGACCGCTGAGTTGCCCGTCGTGTGGCAAACCCACTGAAAGTGTGATTATGCTTGGCGAAGGCGTCAGAAAGATCTTGACCACTTTTGTTAAACCCGGGAGGAGGAATTGGGCTAAGTCCAGAACGGGGGTGTTTGGTGTCTGTCCTTCCAGTTGACTTACTGTTATGGAACCCTGGTGAGTGTCTATTTTCTGGGCCATTTCAAGAAGAAAACTGGCTTCGCACTCCTCTTGGTCAGCATGGACATCACTTTCCATCTCTTTTGTGGGTTTCTGTATGCGAGGTCCTGGCACGTCCTCTCCCATCCCTGGCCTTTCTTGTGTCCTTGCAGAGAGTCTCCACGCCCTTCACTTGCTCTTTTCTTCTCCTTTCTCCTTCCCAGAGCCAGGCTATGCGAATCGTGCGGACGGTCGGGCAGGCTTTCGAGGTCTGCCATAAGTTGAGCCTCCAGCACACGCAGCAGAACGCAGACGGCCAGGAGGACGGAGAGAGCGAGAGGAACAGCAGCAGCTCAGGGGACCCAGGTAGGCACCCGGCAGGTGGCTGCGGTGAGCGTGGGTGGACGGATTGGGGGACACCCAGTATGGGGCCGCGCCTCCCTCCACCAGGGCCCAGGCAATCAGTCCACTTCAAAAAAGAAGTTAGTGTTTCTTTCTCTCTCTGGATTCCAAACCTTCCTTATGGAAGCACGTGTGGCTTTCCTAATAGAAAATTACAGATGTTTATCGAACAAGGAAGCATTTAAGCGGCTGATGCCAAAAATCCGACCCCCAAGTAACTCCGGTACAAAAGCATATTTGTGAAACAAATCAGAAAGAAGATAAAGTTTATAGTGACCTTAATAGCTCTTTCCCTGTTTTCTAAGTTCTGTAGTGCTGTAAACCTTCGATGTGGACATATTTTCAGTACCTCTCACTTTGGAGTCTCATCGGAAGTCAGGAAACCTGCGTGTCTTTTATAAAAATACGAATTCTCCTGTTCATCTCCTGCTTTAACAAAACAATGCTAATTTCTGACAGCATGAGGGGCACAATGGAAAGCTACTATATTCAGAACCTGGGGGACACAGATAATGTGGTGTGCAGAGGAAAATCCAAAGTTTCGACTGTTTACGTTAACAGATAACCAATCGTGAAAATCAAATTAGTGAAGTATCAACTCAGGAGGTCAGAAAACAACAAAGTAAAAGCTCACACTGCAAAGGGCTCGAGAATGCAGATGATTGGTTTTAATTCTGGCAGCACCAGGCCCCTGCTGTGTGATCTGGGGCAAGTTAATAACCTCTCTGGGTCCTAGTTCCCTTTTTGGAAGAAAACGGGAATAAAGTTGTGTCCATCTCATAGGATTATTGTGACCACAGATGAGCAGATACTTGTGAAACACTTGGTTCATAGTAAACACCAGATACATATTAGCTGTTATTATTTTAACAGAAATATGGAAAAATAAACAAGAAAGAATAGAAAAATTCCTGGAAAAATGAGCAATGACAGATGAGTGGCTGTGCAGACATGAAGACATAAAGCTACACTAGCTAGAAATACCGAGGCATGAATGTGTCCCTGAATGGGTCGGAATAGACCCCAGCACATCCAACATATGATGTTATTCTAGATGTTGCTGGGAAGCTATTTTCCAGATGAGATTAACATTTATTTTAAAGACTTTATTTATTTATTTGAGGGTGGGGGAGGGAGTGAGGGAGAGCACAGAGGGAGAGTGAAATGGAGAAGCAGGCTTCCTGCTGAGCAGAGCCAGATGGTGGGGCTCGATCCTAGGACCCTGAGACCATAACCTGACCTGAAGTCAGACACCCAACTGACTGAGCTGCCCCGGTGCCCAGAGACTAACATTTAAATCAGGAGGCTTTGAGTACAGCGGAACACCCTCAGTGTAGACCTCAGAGGTCTAACAAATCAGTTGAAGACCTTAATAGAGCAAAAGGGGAATTCTGCCAGCAGATGGCCTTTGGTCTTGGACTGCAACCCTTCCCTGGGTCTTGAGCTTGCCCTACAGATTTTGGACTTGTCACGTCTCCACAGTCCCATGAGTCAGTTCCTTAAAATCAGTATGTTTATGTGTATTTCCCTGATACAGTTTCCATCACTCTGCAGGGCTGTATCCTCATTTACACGAGGAGGGGAGAGGCCCTGTCACATGGCCTGCTCTGCAGGGATGCCAGTCGGTTACACAGACATCCTATCCATGCTGGACCTCCTTAAGGATGTACTCTCAGGTGTTTGACCTCTTAAACTTGGAAGAAACTGTATTAGACCAGGTGTTTCTCTATGTAGGGAATCATTTACATTACATCTTGGGGAGAGGGATTGCAGGAGAAGCCAGGTAGCTGAGGTCTTATGTATATTAATGTTACTTGAGAAAATGCTCACTGAGAAGGTAATAAGGGGAGGGGTGGCATGGCTGGCGGGCCCGTTATTTCAGCACTGGCCATCCACTACAGCTGGAGGAGCACAGTCACGTTGGTCTCAACCCACAGCTCTCTGCTCAGCCTGCGGTCTTGCCCCGAGGTCCTACTCCCGCGAGCCCACCTGCCAACCGCCCCAACCACCATCATTCTTTTTTTTTTTTTTTAAAGATTTTTATTTGTCAGAGAGAGAGGGAGAGAGAGCGAGCACAGGCAGACAGAGTGGCAGGCAGAGGCAGAGGGAGAAGCGGGCTCCCCACCGAGCAAGGAGCCCGATGTGGGACTCGATCCCAGGACGCTGGGATCATGACCTGAGCCGAAGGCAGCTGCTTAACCAACTGAGCCACCCAGGCGTCCCAACCACCATCATTCTTAATAACATTTCCTTTTCTCCAACTTTCTTATTCTAAGATTATGGTGTGTTACCTCTAGCCCACGAAATATGTGTTGGTTGACTATTACTGATACGGTTATTAACAACGGCGGGCTCTTAGTCACGTTTTGGGGGCATCAGAAGTTACACGTGGATTTTCACCCGCATGGGGTGGTCGGTCCCCTAATTCCCATGTTGCTCAAGGGCCAACTGTATGGTACTCGAAAGACATGTTACACAGTAGCTAGTTCTGTGGCTCTGAGTCGGAAATGTGTGACCTCCCCCATTACACAGTGCGGGAAGGAGGCAGGAGGATCTCTTGAGTCCCATGGTCTTGGGGCAGGTCTGAGTTTAGTGACAAATTATGGTCCCCTCCGATTGTAGCCTTTACCACGAAGGGTACGTCTACTTAGAGCACCGTTCGGGATGCCGCAGATCTGGAATGGAAAACCTTCCTTCCCCCGGGAGAGCTGCTTACTGCCCGGCCCCATAGTCCCGTGCTCTTTTCGGCCCCTCCTGCTTGCTGATGGGCTGTAAACCACTAGGAGCACGTCTCTTCCGTCCGTAATGCCTCCCCCAGAAGCATTTATTGACTGCAGTGGGGTCTTCGCTTGTAATGAGGCACCCTGAAACAGCAGGGTAGAGCGGTTGGTTGGTGTGTGTGTGTTTTGTTATGAGCACCTCGCATCCATGTTCGGGAGCTTTCCATTTACCTCAGGTTTATCTCCCCCTTCCCCCACCCCCGCCCCGCCGGGGTCGCCCCACGTGACCCGACGACAGGCCCGTGACTGTGCAGGGCCGACCTGTTTACTCCGAGGACTTGGACGGCGCTGGGTTGCGCTGCCTTTGATGTCTCGTCCACCCCTCGCCTTCTGGTTTCAGCAACGCTTTCGAGATGGCATTGACCTTCTCTGCGTGTGCTGCCAGCCCCGTTCCCTCTGTGCCTGCCTTTCTTTCCTCCCTCATTCTTTCCACCGTTCCCTACCCTCGGGGAGATTTATCTTTTGTATCTTCTGGCAGCGGCTGCCTTGGGCCCGTCCCTGGGGCTCGGAGCCAGGTGGGGCCTCGGCTCCCGTTCCGCCTGCCTTGCTCTGCCTTGTGTGGTTTCTTTGGCTCCTGGAGAGGGTTTCCTGGGAGAGATCCCGTTCCCTTGGAGGCACCCTTCTCCCCCGGCAGCCATCCCACGGGGGGAAGGGCTTGGAATCCTTGGGAAGAATAGAACTTCCTGAAAAGAAAGCTCTGACCATCTAGACAGTGAGCAGCGGGCGGGGTGATGTTCACCGCGCACCTGTGTCATCTGCTGCTTGGGCCGGTCCCGTCTGCTCCCCTGCCTCCCCGGCTCCTCCAGCCCCGGCGACTGCAGCCCGACCCTCTGTTTCTCCTTGGTTTTAACATCCTCCTCCATTCAACAGGCATTTCTCTCATCCCTACCCCCCCACCCCCCCACCCCGCCCCGAGGTGCCAGGCTCGATTCTGGGGATAAACTGTGAACAGCAGGACGGGTCCCCAGGGGCGAGGAGCTGGCCTTCAAAGTTGGGGTTGCAGTACAAACCCGTGACAGATACACCAGACCATCTGGGAGTGTGTCTGTGAAGCATTGAAGGGGGGTCAGGGGGCCGGGGGGGGCTGCTGCGGGTGGAAGCAACCAGCCCGTGGCGGGGGTGGGGGGATCAGGGTGATAGCACCCGGCTTCAGAGCCCCAGGCCTGGAGCCCCGGCACCCGCCTTCCCAGCTCTGTGCCTCAGTTTATCTGTCAGTGCCTGCCTCTGAGGGCAGTTCTGATAAATGATTTATACGAGTAAAACCCTTAAATCAGTGCCCAGGAAGTAGTGATGCTGTTTAAATTTAAGCAAGTGTCCAGAGCAGTTTTGAGGCCCCACAGTGGCCGTTTCTAGCATTCCCGACCGAACCGATAAGCTCCTGTTCTTTTTTGAAACCCTTTTATTACCATATCTTTGACACGTAACAAGTTCTGCATCGACCCAGCGACGCCTTTCCGTTGAGCCCCGATGCCGGGCTGTGCCCGGGAAACCGGCCTTCCACAGGTCCCACCCCTTACGCTCCCCGGGGCCACCCGGCTCGGCCAGTCCTGCTGCTTGTGTCCAGCTTCCGCCCCGTGGCCGGTGTCCTCCCCCTGCCCAAAATGAACCTTCACCTTCTCCTGAGCACCAGGCCACCAGTGCCATCTCTCCCAAGTGGTCACCTGGGTCTTCTGCTAACACTGACCTCTTGCCCACTGCACACAGATAAGGTCAAGCCGTTCTCATCGTCAAAACAAACCCACGCCAGCCGGCCTTGCCCCCGCATCTCCCCTGCCTTAGTTCTTTCTCTCATGGTTCCGCTTCTTGCCAGATTTATCTGCACTCATACAGCTTCTTCCTTGTCGCCCCATCCTGGCTGCTAGCCCTTCAACTCCCACGATGCAGTGTCTGCTCCCTGTCAGCCCTTCCTGGGACTATCGGTCAAGGTCACCGAGGGCCCCTAGCTAGCAAACCAAACCAGCCTTTCTGGACTTTCTGGGTACAACCTTTCTTTTTTTTATCTGCCACTTGCTTTCCAGCATCCTTTACGTTTCTCCTGGGCTCAGTCCCTGCTGCTCTCTCCTGACTTCCCATGTGTTCGACTGGTGTTTATTTCCAGACCAGACCTTTTTCCTGAATTCTCCAACAGCTGATGGGTATCTCCACTTGGCTCTTGAAGAGAGACCTTGTGATTCCAGTAGGTCTGAAATTCCATCTTACCCACAGCCCTGCTCTTCCTGAAATTGCCCTAAAGGGCACCAGTCCCTACCAGGTCACCTAAATCAGAAATTTCAAAACTCATTTTACCCATATCCCTCTCTCCCTTCCTCCATCTTTCCGTATTCCCACCCCTTTTTCTCCCCCCACCACAGTTAGTCTGTCACCCTGTCCTGTAATTTCTGCCCCCTGAAAACCTTTTATATCTGTTCTCCTGTGCTACCGTGACCCCCTTCACGTAAGCCCTCCTGTGTCTCCCCTGGAGTGTTGCTTTCTGTGTTGTCCCTTCTAGATCTGCCCTCCACATCATCTCTAGGGTGAAATGTGAAAGGATGAAAACCCTTCAGTATTACTCACCTGCTTTCAGTCCTTGCAGACAAAATCCCGACTCTTCCCCGTTGGGTCCTGCCGTACAGAGCCATTGGCAGTCAATACCTCTGTATCTTTGCCCCCCGCTGGGACGCCTCTGCATGGGCTTCTCTAGCACCGCCGCCGCCACCCCCCCCCCCAGCTCCGACTCTGCACTCAGGAGAGCTCCAAGGGGACACAGCCTCCTGCTGCCACCTTGGTATCTGTCTGTTTCCTCCATCAGGCTGGGGAAACCTTGAAAATACATCTTTTTGCTCACTTATTCTGATGCCCAGTGCCTTTCTGTTCTATACAGGGGTTTTACACATACTTACTGAAGTAAATGAAATCAGCATATGTTCTGTAGTTCCTAGTTATAATTCATTGCATCAAGTAGAAGTAGTTTAAAGAAGCAGTTCAGAAAGCAACATTACCCTCCCCTGACCTCCCGCCAAGTACAGTCTTACTTTTCCCTCTTACATGTGGGAATCCAGAGTGCCCAATCTTGTAAGTGTCCCAGTTTTGCTAGAAGGTTTTGCATAGCGTTTCTTGTCCTTTAAGCTTCCTGATGCTGGGAGAGTTGCAAATATGAGATATCCCCCCCTACTTGTCTGTCAGGACCTAAGGAAGACCACTGGCTGTGGGTCCACCCTCTTGATTTGCCTTATCTGGCATGCTAACAGGCATGGCATCCAGAACATTCTGTCTACCCCCAGCTTTACCGTCCTGGTTCTAACAGGTCTATTACCATCCTGGCCTCCACCCGTCAGCCATTATCCAAGCTCAGGACTTCAGATGTGATTGTCAGAGAGCCCAGGCAGTGGCAGGAAATCCTACAGTAAGCGGGTCCCGTGGCTTGGGACCCCCTTCCCCAGGCTTGGTGTGGGAACCCCACTAGTACAAACAGAATGGCTGAGAAGTCTGTGAGTCCCTCAGAAGCAGAGTGAGAACCCAGGAGAGTTTCCGATCCCTCCAGGCTTCTGGCTGGGCATTTCCACACACTTTGTACCCTTGGTATTGGGGATTCCAGGAATGGGGAGCTGGTGGGGGCTGGGGAGGGGCAGCCTTCTTCTGTAGCCCGCTCCCCTGTTTTGCTATCCTGTCATGACACTAGTTCCTTTGTTAGTGTTTACTGAATACCTTCCCCATGCCAGATCCCTGGGAAACATGAATGAGACCCAGCCCCGGCCTCAAGACTAAGGGGTGTTGAAAGGTGAACTAGAAGGCCAGGCATGCCTGATCCCAGGTGCTAAGTGTGCCGACAGATGGATATGTGGTGCCGTGGGACTGAGCCTCTCCTGGGGACTAGGGGGAATCATTTCTGCTCAAAACACGGGCATTTCACCCTGTTCATCTCCACACTGGCACAGAGAACCAAGCCCATCCACCTGCTGAGAAATGACCACGAGTTCTCCGTCAGCCCTCTGTCTCACGGGCTAGCCCTCCCAACCATCAGGAAGGTCACTTCTGGGCGCAGGGGTGTGGAGGGATGCAGCCTGCCCTGGGTTCCTGCCCGCTGGCTCACAGAGGAGCAGAGCTGCTCTGCCAGGCCATGGTCTGCGGCTGTGTCCCAGGTCCCGGAGCAGCCGGGAGGGAAACCAAGCACCCCATTGGCATTCTGAATACCAGACTTGCTTCCCCAGATGACTCACATGAGTTTGCGGAGGAAGACCTGCTAGAACAGTTTGTTCTAGGGGCACCTGGCTGGCTCGCTTGGTAGAGATCCAACTTTTGATCTTGGGGTGGTGTTCAAGACCCATGTCGGGTATAGAGATTACGTAGATAAATATTAAAAAGACCAAAAAACAAAACAAAACCTATTTGTTCTATAAGGCAGGCCCTCTGATGACCGAGGCCTGGCTGCTCAGGGAGTAGCTGGCTCTCCATATTTCCTACTGACGCTAACCTCTTCCATTTTTCGCGTGGTGCTTGGTCCCTGAAATCTTTTAAGAAATCTTATTTGTGTACAGTAGCAGTGAGCCTAATTCCAAATGTAGAGAAAGAAAAATGCTTCCAGGAACGGCCCAGGAATGGCCAGGTTTTTATAGAATCAAGAACTAGGAACAGGGACTGAAGGAAAAGAAATAGCAGGACTTTCACACATATGCGGCGCACAGCCGCTGTCTTCAGTGGGGAGGTGAACAGTGGAGTGTGGACAGACTGGAGAAGGCTTGAAACCCGGCCACCCCCTCTGTCCCCCCACTGCTGCCTCCTGAAGGCCCCTTGCCTGACTTCTGCGCTTGGTCACAAGGTCAGAGTCTAGCTCCACTCAGAGGGGTTGGGGGGCTGTTCCTGTCTCAGACGGGGCCTCAGGTCTCCTCACCCTCATTCTTCTATCACATACCCCTCCTTGTCCATCTAACTCAGCCTCTGATTTTGCCATTGGAGCTGGGGCACTGGGAGTGGGGTCCGTTACCCCTGGTCTGACAGCCCACCAGGGTCATGGCCAGGGAGCTCCCCATGGCTCTGGAGTCTTTCCCTGGGTGGATTCCACTCCTGAGCTCAGAGGAGGTCGAGGTGACAGTCACCCCCTCTCTTGTCGCGACCCCGCACCCCAACCATATCGACCTTATGCCAACCTGGCAAAGCAGTCATGTCCAGCCTCAAGGAAACATCATTTTTGCTTCTGGCCTCTGAAAAGATTAAATGGGAACATCTGGCTGGGCTGGGAATGAATGTGACATGCTAGGAAGGGAGGAAGACCGTGTTCTTGGCAGCGCCCTGCCCTGCCCTTCCCTCTGTCATCCCGCAGGCCACCAGCTCCCTGGAGCCGAGAGAGCCTCCTCGGCCACCGCAGAGGAGACGGACATTGACGCAGTGGAGGTCCCGCTCCCGGGGAATGACATCCTGGAATTCAGCCGAGGTGTGACTGACCTTGACGCGGTGGGGAAGGAAGGAGGCTCCCACCAGGACCCAAAGGTAGGTGGGAGGTGACCCATCACACAGTCTGCATGCACACGACCTCCTGGAGCAGCACAGACAGAGGCCTTGGCCACTGTCAGAGTCACGTCCTCGCCCGTGCAGGGTCAGCTTCAGAGTGAGGGGCGGGGGGTGGGGCACCAGAGCAGCTTCCCTATCCTGTGAGAGCAGCCCAGTGTGCCGACGCTGGGCCCAGCTGTGTGTCAGGACACCGCAGGGTTATGCCTGATGAGCGTCACCCTCCAGAGGCCCCGCAGTGCTCCCTGATGGTGCTCTGTGGAGGTCCTGCCCTCCGTGGCTCCTTGTCGCCACTCAGTGCCTGTGCAGAGCTCATCCTCACGCACCACAACCGATCTCCGAGGCTCAGCTGCCAGGGCAGAGTGGGCCCAGGCTCCCTCTGCCTTCAGCTAGCGACTGCCGGGGCACTCCCATGCATGGGGGCTGAGGCTGGCACTTGGCCCCTTGGGGGTTAGAAACCCAGGCATCATCAGCTCCAACCTCCCGTCTTCTGGCTGAGATGACTGGGCTCCCAGGGAGTTCTTAATAGAATCCAGACGATACTGAGAACTTGAGACCACATTCCAACCTGAAGACACAATGGAAAAGCCGGGAGGAGGAGGTTGAGAAGTGGGCCTCCACTTTGACTCCCTGCAACCCGGCCGCCTCCCCTTCTTGTGTGGGCGTCGGTCAGCCTTTTCTGGTGCAGGTCAGCGGGTGGCTCATTGGGAGAAGCCCGTCTCTACTCTGGAGGGCAGTACAGTCCCCAGTCATCTGCCTGACATTATCTTGGCATCACGGGTCTGCCTCAAACCGCAAGAGCCGTCTGTCAGTGGGTGCCTCCCTCCCACATGCCTGAAGAAGGACCAGCAGCAGAGCTCGCACACACAAGCCGTCTCTCCCTGCGCTTGGTCCACATAAGCTGTCTTAGTGACACTTCCCACCTGCCGGGAGGGAGACCGAGGGGGAGGGCACAGAAACCATGTCCAGCCTGCAGAGAGTGTCTGTCCGGACCAGTGGCTCTCCCTGCAAGGCAGGGCCGGCTGAAGTGGCCCCCCTCACACAGCCTCATGGCCCAGCAGGCAGCCCTGGATGAGAGAGCCCCCTTCCCGGTCTCGTGACAGGGTGGTGGGTAACTAGGTTCCCTAGAGATCGGCCCCTCAAGGTCCAGACACCTGAGCCAGTATACTAATCGTCTGCCCCCGTCATGCTGGATCAGTTACAGAGGGTCCAGGCAGGGTTTCCTGCCCGATGGCCCCAGCCCAGGGCCCTATCCACATTTCCACTGGGGACACAGCATTTCACTCCAGCCGCGCCCGTGCCCTGTGGCAAAGAGCGGCCACTGCCTGGGCTCACACCCGTCTTGTTTTCTCCTCCAGGTTTCACCCCACCCCCCGGAGCCCATGCTGGCGGCCTCGCCCAGGATGCTCCTTCCCTCTTGCTCGGCAAAGCCCCCAGGCTTGGGCCCAGGGACACCGCTGTCCTCCCACCACCAGATGCAGCTCCTCCAGCAGCTCCTCCAGCAGCAGCAGCAGCAGACGCAAGTGGCTGTGGCCCAGGTTCTCCTCCGCCTCCTCCCTACCTCTCAGGCTCCACTCTCATGGGCTTGACGTGCCTTCCCTAGCAAGGGGAAAGGGGCAGGTTTAAAACCTAGGGAGCCAGAAGGGATCGCTCACGCTGTTGGATCATTGCTTGTTGGGGAAGGGGGGAGGGGGGGATGCAGTCGAACTGGAAGGAAACGCTGTGGTTTCCCGTGTATCCCCTGCTCTGAGTTGGGCTTGGCTGGCTTGGCTGGACATTGTTGGGTAAGGACTTGAGCTCACCAAGGAGCAGGGTGCACCCAACTCCACCCTCCCCTTTCTGCCTCATTTTCTGGTGTTTGGGGGTGGACACGGGTGCCCCTGGAGTCAGGACAGGTGTGACTTTGTGCAGCTGGTCTTGAAAGACCTTAAAGTACAGCTTTGTGCAAAGACCACCCTGGCATCCTCCTCACCTTGTTCCCACAGGTCCCCACCCTCCATCACACGGGTCCCCACCCTCCATCACACGGGTCCCCACCCTCCATCACATGGGTCCCCACCCTCCATCAACACTCTGCTGCTTCCAGGCAGGACGTGACAGTGTCCTGGCCTTGGCATTTGCTATAACGGGATCCAGCTCATATGACCGTAGGTGCCATATTTGAGCCGCAGGAGGACGGGCTTTGATCTGAGGAGGAAAGTGCTGTCTGAGCCCCAGAGGCTTGTCCGGCTGCCGCCTTCTGGAGGGGGGCGGCCGGCGTCTCTTGTTGCCTCTGGCAGTGATCCCTTCTGCTTTCTCTCCATGGAGGGTGGTATCGTCCCCGTCTCCCTTGGGCCTTGTGCATCTGAGGTTCATCTTCGCTGTGGCCCATCAGGGAACAATGCGGACAGGATCGCTCCTACCATTCATAGGCTGAAATCTGAGACCGAGGGACAGGTCAGGACCTGGGGGAGTAGAAGAGGACGGCGAGGAGGAAGAGGAGGACAATGAAGCCTTTAGGACTGGGGGTTGGGGAGCGATCTAAGAAGGCAGCTCCATGTACTGGCCTTCTCAATGTGTGGGACTAGGCTGACCTGTAAGGTTTTCTGTGTTCTGGAATGGCAGGGAGCATACTCCTCTGGGGAGCACTTATTGATCCCATCGATTCTCTTGCCTACTCTTCTTGAGACCCTTGGGTGGAGCAGTCGCCCAGACAGAGCTGTCATTTCCCATATGTGCACCTTGAGAAGTTGCTGGCAACCTGCCCAGAGCCCAATCTGCTGTGACTTAGTTCTGAGAAGACCTTCCAACACGGTCTCACACAGAACGGGCCTGGGGCCCAAGGCTCACCAGAAGCCTTTGCAGGTTGGAGAGCATAGAATCAGTGGGGCATGGCTCTGAAATGATGTGAGCCTTTTAAAAAATTCTGACCGTGGAACAAAAGGACGTGGAGTGCTAACGCTAGGAGCGTTAGCAGGTGTTTCCAGAACAGCAAGAAAAAGGAAGGACTGCCGTTAATGGCCTCTCACACGTGGGGGGAAAATCACTGCTCTTTGTCAGGTAACAGAATTCATCTCGTCTCCTTAATGGTGATGTGGTAGTCCTGAGAGTCCCCTCCTCCTTGGGGTGCCAGGTGACAGGAGCACAAAGCCTGAGTGCCCCAGCGCAGGGCCATTCCATGACTCACATCATCCCTGAAAGTTTCCCCTCGAATACAAATCCATTCTCCAACCATAATTCTTTTCTCTTTTGTCATATCAATTGCCAAGTAATTATTATTTATCTAAGAAAGGGCTTGATGCATATTCATGATGGATATTATCAGAGTCATTTGAATTTGAAGTCGCTGCTAAATACTGAAGAAAAACGGTGTGCAGGTCTGTAATCTACACGACAAGAAGATTGTCGTGGCAGTCTCGGTCTGCAAAGCCACAAGACCTGGAATTTATCATGGCTTTGCCGCTGTTGGCATGAAACCCTAAGACGGGTTCTCTGCTACTGAATGGGGCCTCTTTCTCGGTGGGACAGCCCTGCCCTATGTCGATGGTCTCTCTCCTCGAAGACAATGAGTCTCGGTGTTTGCGGTTCACTTGTGGTGTAGCCCTTCTCCGTTCCGGCGTCTTCCACAGGCTGGGAGCCCTGAGCCTCCGACTCATAGTCTGTGGGTGGCAGTTGGTGGCACCCTCGTTGACACTCGGTTCAGGCAGAGACATGACTGAAGGCCAGCGTAGCATGTCCATCCTGGGCAGGGGACGGGTAGGGTCTGGGACTTGCAGGATCTTTAGCTGGACAGGACCTCAGGGTCAGAGATCGCTTCTTGAATACACGCCTCTCCCACTCTCTGGCCTCCCCAGGAGCAGGCTCTGGGCAGACTCGCCGTTGGCGTCTTTCTCTGCTGCCTGGAAACGCAGCAGTGGTAGGGTCGTATCCGAGGCTTCTGGCTCCTGTGTCCCCCGGCACACTCAGCCCTAAGCCTTTCTTCTGTTACGAGTTTCTCTGTATGTTCCTCCTTCTCTCATTCTCTTTGTAGCACTGGATCCAAGGGCTTCCTGTTCACGTTCATGTCTCTGGGTAACAACAATCATAGAGGAGACAGAGGTAGATTAATAGGTCTTCTTGACATCCTTTGTGCATTTAAAATAGATCTGCTCTGGCACACTTGGTTTCTCCGTGTGGTGAGATTGATCTCAGTGTCCAGCATGAGGTCAGCTTTTAATCGTCTTGTCAAACTCTATTGCCACCAGACTGCAAGGTTTCTGTCGTCTTCATTAAACTGCCAGTAGTCCCAGAATTCCAGTGGGCAGTGCTATGAGCTCAGCACTGCAGGTAGGATTGCATTTTCCTTTCCTCTGGGAACATCCGAGTCCTCCTGGGTAGAGCTAAGGATACAGAGTATCTTGCAAACAGGTGCACTCTTAGGGTCCTTTCTTGCATTATTTATGCACCCCCCCCCCATTTATTGTCCTACGCTATTCCCGTTGGTTCTTATCCTGGGACCAGGCTTAGATCTCTCTCCTTCAAGTTGTTCTGATTTGGTCTAAGACCTTGAGATCTCTCCCAGACTCTCCCAAAATTGGTTCAGAGCTGGTCTAGAGGAACCTTCCCTGCCTTACAGGTCTGGAGGAGATGGTGCTGCCCAGCCACTCAAACATTTCTAGCTCAGATTTCAGCATGTAAATAGTGAATACCCAAGCCCCCTTGACCGCTTTCTCGACCCAGCATGAGGCTTGCCTGGCTGCCCTGGCTTCCTGTTTCGAGTTGGGCCAGAAGTTCAAGGGTGTGAATGACCATACAGACAAGCCTTGAACCCGAGCTGGGGCATAGCCAGCACCTGCATGGCCTTGCGCCGGGCCCGTCGAGGTCCGGAACCGGTCTGGGCACTGCGGCTGACCGGCAGGGGTGAAGGGGGCCGGATTCCTTCCCAGCGTGCCATTGCAGGCTCGGCCTGTGCGTGCACCGCTGCTGTTTAGAACTTCCTCCCCTACCTGCTGCTACTCGCGCTTATTCTGAAACCCGTGATGGGTTCCTTGTGCTTCGCGATCGCGTGCGCTCTAGTTCGTTAGACAAACAGCGCTGAACATACTCCCGCACCGCACCTCCAGGCCCTAGACTTCGCTCTTGTCCCCGTGGCTTCTCCTCGTCACCAGCACCCTGGGGGCCGCGCCTTGTGCATGCTGAGACAGCGCCGCCTGCCTCTGCTTGTGTGTCTGGTGGGGGGTGGGGGGGCAAATTGCTCTGGTTCTCTCCATGCCATTTCCATGTGCCTGCTCCCTAACTTCAGCCTGGCCCTGCCCCTACTTCTCACGGAGGAGCTGGAGTCCAGGCAAGTAGGCTGGAGAGTGAGCGGGCGGCGGTCTGGTGTCGCCGGGTGGGCTGAGGGTGGGCGTCAGAGCCGGAGGGTGCAGGGCTGAGCCCCTCCTCCCCCACTCCGGCAATGGCCTTCCTGCTGACCTCGTCGGTGAGCGGAATAGTCCTTGCCCAAGACCCCTGTAGCCCCGGAAAGCAGAAGCGAACTCGTACCTTTTCTGAAATGAGCACGGCCTACTTTTTTGCAAAAGGTGTTTCATTCTTTGAAAGAACAGCATGCCGGCCACGAATCACGGTCCAGTCTGGCAGGGCGGCAGGGCGTGGTGTCTGCACTTGTTTCGGGCTTGAGGAAGGGAGCCCACAGAGCCGAGCAGGCGGCCCCAGCCAAAGCGGAAAATAACGCCGCCTTATTTCCGGGCTTCCAAGGCCAGACCCACGTGGGCAAAACCCAGGGACGACCACATCGTCTCCAGTTTAAAAGCAGCCCAGGCCGTTCTGTCTCTGCCTGGCCCGGCTGGGGTTCCCAGGGGCACGGAGAGCTGCTCGAGCCTCGTGCCTGCTCCCACCGCGGGCGGCCTCAGAAGCCAGCGGGCTCGTTGGCGCTGGCTGTACGCAGCAGCGTGTGCTTCCGCACTCCTGGGGTTGGAAAACACCTGAAATGTTCTAGCTCTGCACTTGCGAAGCTAAAATTCTGATGGAATCTGCACAAGGAGCACGCCGACCCGGGGGGCATTTTCTCATGGCTCTTAGTGCCAGACGGAAACGTTCGACTCAAGGGCCGGCTTTTCTGTTTGGACGGTGCCCTGCCCTGGGAAACTTGAGCACCTGTGAACAGAGCTCCCCATATTCTCCCCCACCCCTGCCCACCCCGGCTTCTGCAGGAGGAGATTCCCTTTGTGTCCCCAGTCACTAGGGGACACAAAGTGACACTAGGTGTCACTAGCGGATCTAGAGATTTTCTTCCCTGAGCCTTTGACGAGTGGCCCTGGTGCTGGAATCCTATGTTGCCTGAGCCTCTAGGCAGGCCCCTCCGTTGAGAGTCGGAGAAAGTGAGGTCCAGGCAGAAGGGAATGACCTTCCGTGGCAGAGAGAGTCACCAGCGGTCTGGAACATTCCAGCTCCTGGTCTAGTGCTCTCAACTGGCCTGTCTGTTGGGACGTCCATGTGCAAGGGGCAAGGCTCCGAGTCCGTGGTGTGCGTGCCGGGAGGCCCCCTCCTGTAGGTGCCGGTTAGCAGGAGACGGAATTCTGTGCTTTTTCTGCTTATGCGCATTGAAAAATTCTGTTCCAAATTTCTGCCTAATGCTTCTGTTTCATTCCAAAGAAACTAGAAACTGGATAATGAACAACTCCGCCTGCTCACTAGATCCCTTTCAATGGTAGTCTTGATTGGAATCAGTCACATTACCAAATGGAAGGTGAAGGCTGGCCCTTCCTGGGGGGGACCCTTCCAGGAGCTTCCCACAGCAACTGTCCTGTTTCTCAGAACCAGGAAAATGCCCGGGGCGGGGGTCTCAGGTCAAATATCTCCATGCCTCAGTTTCCAAAGAAGATACAGGCTTAACAGCCGCTCACCATTTGATACCCAGATTAAAATGTTACTGTTGCTTCTTTCCCTCTTCTCATCACTCTCTAGATCTTTCCATAGTTGATTCGGGGCAGCAAAGGAGGCTGATTTCTAAACTGAAACGTCAGTTGTGTCCGGAGCCTCACCTTGTGGAGGACAGACTCACTTTGCATTCCTTAGGCGTCCTCCCTAGGGCGAGACAGGTCCAGCCTTAGGAACCGCTAATGGAAAGTGGCAACTAATCTCATTAGCGGCTCCCACTTAGAAGCAGAGGCAACTGCAAGGTCAGGTCCTCTAATCTGCCAGGAGGGAAGCCGCCGCATCCAGCCGTGTGGTTCTCCAGGCTGGGCAGGTCCCTTGGCCAGACTACGGGTTGGATTCAGCCTGTTCCTCCCTGAGAAAATGCATCTCATCGGAGCCAACTGCTCTTTGGAAATCCAGAGCATTTGTTGTCTGAACCACAGTCGGCTCACCCTTCCTGCCCCTCTCCTTCCCCACCTGCCGCACCCCAGTCACCCTGCCTCTGACTTTGTCCACACCGTAGTTGTAGTCCAAGGAAGCCTCTTACCCGTAAGTTGCCTTGGTTTGAGCCAAATTCATTAGCTACCTTTCTTCAGGGACCTTCTAAAACCCTCCACGAGACCCCCTTATCCACCACTTAGAGCAAGAATCTCATGTGCGTAAACATGGCTGTTGCCTTGTGACTCAGTTTCTTCAAGCCAGGCTCCTGACACAATCACCCCCCCCATCTCCCGCTGTGTTTTCTCTTTATACCTTGTTACGCACCGAGAACAGACCCCCGACCCAGGGTCCCGAGCAGGCTGGGTGCACCATTGCCAGCTGCTCCCCTGTGAGAGGAGAGTGGATGGAGGTCCCCCTCTTCCCACAGGGTCCCCCTCTTCTGTGAACCGCTGGCTTCCACCCTTCCAGGTTCGCGGGAGGAGGCCCTCCTGTGAACCAGTCAGCAGACGTTTGACCGCTAGCAGGTGTAAAGCACCTGGAAATGAAGAGGGATGGACAGTCAGGGAAAGAAAGTGGCCCCCAGAGGTGAGAGTGCAGAATTTATTATGACCCCTGCACTAGGGAAGGGCATCTGTGGGGCTTCCTGCTTCCCATTCCATGTGAGCCCCAGGAAGGGGAGAGGAAAGGCCACTTCGGGGTTGCTGTGACTCTCTTCTTAGCTACTGGGCCCGTATATCCATTTCTGTTTTTCTCTTTTAAAAGACACGAGGAAAAGAAGTTCCCTCCCTCCACATGGCAGGAACGCGTTCACCATCAAGACACTCTCCTGGCAGGGCTTGGGAGGCAGAGGCTGGGGCTCGGCTCGTGTGTACCTCTTGCTCTGGGTGCTGGGCCCTGAGGGGTCTGTGAGTGACCCACCATGGCCCTCACTCGGGACATTCAGAGAGACCCCTGGTCCAGCAACCCAGCTTCTTAGGGACGCTTCTCTGAATTCCAAGCCCAGGTCCCCACTCCACCCCGGAAGGGCTTCTTTGTGTTGAGTTGAACATGGCAGGTGTCTCTGGTCCCCGCGGAACCCCGGTGACTCCTGGGTGCATTCATGGCCCTCTCCTCTCTGTCCCGTCCCCTCCGTCTTCTCCGCCTCCCATCTGCAGGTTCACTTGCTGAAGGACCAGCTGGCTGCCGAAGCGGCCGCGCGGCTGGAGGCACAGGCCCGCGTGCACCAGCTCCTGCTTCAGAACAAGGACCTGCTGCAGCACATCTCTCTGCTGGTCAAGCAGGTGCAAGAGCTGGAGCTGAAGCTGTCCGGACAGAACGCCAGTAAGTGGAGGCCCTGCCCAGCCTTGCTTCCCTCCGTGGGGGCTCTGGAAAACGCCTTTTCTTCTCCCTGAAGCTCTTGGTGGCGTTTTCTTAGGCCCCTGCCCTGCCCTGGTATTCTAGCGGAAGACAGAGGCGGCTCCATTTGTCCTGTCCGTACAGTTCATGGAACAGCAAAATAGCAGAGTCAGAGAGGAGCTTGGCTCCTTCTAGCCCAGGCTTGACCTTGAACATCCCTGGGAGTCCTTGCCACATGTTCATCCAGGCTCCTCTCGAAAGGGGCTCAGACACTCCATGTCCTGATAAGGAAGTCTGTTGCTTTCTTCGTGGGCTTTTCCAATGGAAACAGACTGAGCACCTGTCGGGTGTCACGCTGCCTGGGGGCTCCGTGGGAGACCTCACACTGTACGCGAGCTTACCCTCCCCCGCGCTGTAGAGTTTACGACTCTAGCCTCGAACATGCTGGTAGCAGGTGTCTGCTCTGCGCATAAGGCAGAAAAGAACTGGCCAGAAAGCACGGCTGGCTCCGGGCAGAGGTTGCCTGGCGCCCGGCCTAAGATGCTCGGCCGCCTCCGGGCTGGCCTGGGAGGTTCGAGAAGGCAGCACATTGCCAGGCCTCCCTCGTGCTGACCCGTGGCCTGGTATGTGCTGGTCACAGAGCCACTGGCCATCTACTGTGCCAGAGGCTGTGATAGAATTTCACGGACAGGATGTCGTCTAACCCCCAGAGTCGCAGATGTTATGCCCATTTTGTACATGAGAGAGTCGCAAACAGGTAAAGGCAGCTCAAGGTTCCAGAACCAGCAAGGTGTGGGGCCAAGATTCAAACCTGGGTCTGACGGCAAAACGAATGTGTCTCTTGTGAGACCGGTAATTTCTCAGCCTGTCCCCTATAGCTTTTTTAAAAAATGAATATTCCCAAGTCCAGCCCATTGAGGTCATGATCAGTAGGTCTGGGCAGGGCCGGGACTCTTGCTTTAAGCGGCATAAAGGTACAGATTGGGAACAGCCCCTGCATTTCGCCGCTGGAAGCCTCTCTGGGCTTCCGTCTCTGCTTACAGAGACCCTGCTCTGGCCCTCTCGGTTTGTACCCAGCTCGTGTCCCCCCCCCCCCCACGCCCCCCCACTCCCAGCCGCCTTGCTAACCTGGGCTGCTGTGCTCTTGTCCCCCCTCCAGTGGGCTCCCAGGACAGCTTGCTGGAGATCACCTTCCGCTCCGGAGGTCTGCCGGTGCTCTGCGACCCCACCACCCCGCAGCCGGAGGACCTGCCCTCACCGCCCCCGGGCGCGGGCCTGGCCGAGCTGGCCCACCCCGCCGGCAGCCCCCTAGGTAGGCGTGACTGCCTGGTGAAGCTGGAGTGCTTCCGCTTCTTGCCGCCGTCTGCGGGCCCGCTGCTGGGGGGCCTGGAGCTCCTCAAGTTCCGCGAGTCGGGCATCGCCTCGGAGTACGAGTCCAACACGGACGAGAGCGAGGAGCGCGACTCGTGGTCCCAGGAGGAGCTCCCGCGTCTGCTCAACGTCCTGCAGAGGCAGGAGCTGGGCGACAGCCTGGACGATGAGATCGCCGTGTAGGGCGGGCCGCGGCGCGGGGCTGGGCCGGGTGCAGGGCCGGAGGGGCGCGGGGCCGGGTGCACCGCCGAGGATGCCCGCGCGGTGGAGGGCGGTGAGTGCCGGGAGGACGAGCGACTTTGGCTCCAGCCAGGGACCTCAGAGAGCCTGTGGTTTCAGGAAAGAATTACGACTCTGCTTTGGAGGGTCCGATGGGGGAGAACTGGGACTCCCAGAGGCGAGTGGGCCCCTCTCTCCCACTTGTGACTTGGGAGGGGAGGGCAGGGCCTTCCAGAGCCGGTGGCTTCGGGAGAGGGTCCCTCGTATGGATCGCCAGGCTGCCCGAGGAACTGCCATGTGCGGGCTGTTTCATCAGGCTCCTCCGCTCTGTCCCATCCGGGGTGGTCCGGGGAGCCCCCTCCCGCCCCATCTCTCGATCCCACGGCAAAGGGAAGCCATCAGGTGCCAGCTCAGGTCCTGTGTGTCTGGATATCCAGGATGTTACCAGTTGTCTAACCCTCCCCTGACTTTCTGGAAGGAATTCCTTCTCTAGGCCGTTGTGGAGATGACAGAGGTTGAATGCCCCGGTGGTAAGGGACGGGGTGGAGCTCCGAGCGCAATCATGGAATTGGGATGTTTCATGTCGGGTAAGCTCTGGGATGACTTGAACCTGGACGTTTGCTCAAGCTGGATGTGAGGTGTTACTTCCGAGGGAGACTGGGAGTTGGACATCGTTCAGGCCCTTGCGGTGCAAGCCCTGGGGGAGGGCAGCCCCTTTGGGGCCCCAGATGATGTTGGTCCGATTCCTCAGTGTGGGAGACACCCCCCCCTCACCCCGTCCTGCCTGCAAGCCCAGCTCCTCCGCGTGGAGGCTGCCTCCTTCTCCCTTCCGTGTCTTGCCTCAGGGTCCATGTCGGCCAAGGCTTGTACAGCATCCTCCCCTCGGAGAAAGTCCCCAACCCCCCGGCCTTACCTCTCAACCCGTCCCCTCCACTGGGCGTTAGTGGTCAGTGTTTACTGCAGGAAAAAAACCAAACGCGAGCTGGTAGCTGAGACTGTTTCTTTCCACTCTTCAGAATCACTGCCACTTTGGTCAGGGACCACAGCCCTGTCCCCTCTTGACCCGTCTTTGACCATCCAGGCCTTGTCTAGAGAACGCCATCTCAGCTGGCCGGCCAACCATGGCAGGGAGGCCACGCTCCCTTTGTGACAGTCAGGCCACGAGTGGCTGTTAGCAGATTTAAAGCTGCCTCGAGAGAGAGCCGAGCCATTGCTAGAGTCTTGTGTGTGGGGAAGTAAGTCTTCAACCCGGACAACGAGCAACAGACCCAGACAGCAGTATTCTGTGAGGATTCGGTGGTAAGGATGGGGTTGCCCAAAACACAGAGTTTTTCAACCCCGACCTTGCTTTATAATTTATAGAAATGAAAGCGTAGCCCTTTTTCTTAAATAGCTGGGTTTCTTCTACACTAGAAAGTCCAAAGGAAAGGAAATACACGTAGCTTTATGGTGGCCTTCCTGGGCACACCAGGGTATTGGCAGAAAGAGGATGGGGTGTGGACGGATGTGTGTGCGCACGTGTGTACAGATAGGCTTGTATACCCGTGTGAGGGAAGGTGAGTACGTGTGTGTGGGTGAGTGAGAAGTGACCGGAGAGAAGAGAGTGTGAATCTTCAGGGCGTTTGGACGACAGCAGACTTGTGTTGTTTTTCCTAACAGTGTATTTATTTGGAGAGGGGTGGTTCTGTTTATTTCTCTGTCTTTTCTAATTAGCCGTTGGATGGAATAGGTCCAGATACACAAGGAAGAAGCAGGAAGGTGAGAGCCCCAGACTGAAGGAGGTGTTGGGAATCCGGTGTGGCTGAGCCGGCTTCCCAGACCCTCCCCTGGGTGCGGCCGCTCTGAGCGGTAGAATCTTCTGGAGTGTTCGGGACTGTGGAAGGTCTGGCTTCTCGGGCCGCTGCGTGTAAGCAGGAGCCCAGCGTGAAGCCACTGGATTTGTGGAATGTGGCAAGAGAGGGAGGGCTGGCGTGGGGAAGGGCGAGGGTGGGTGGGGAGTAGTTTCGGAAGGGTTTAGAGAAGCTTGCAGAGGGAAAGAAGAAAGGGAATTTAGGAGAGAGTAAGGATCTGAAGAGGCTGTTTGTACCGCTGACTCCGGACCCATCCCGGACCCTTGCCCTCGGATGCTCTGCGGTGGTTTCCAGCTGCCTCAGCCCCAGCCCCCCACCCCAGAGGGGTCCTACCCTGGAGCGCTGGTTTGCGTGTCTGCACTGTCCCCAGTGTGCCTGGGGTATGGCGACGGGAGACTGGATGGAACTAGGGGCCTTGACGGGTCACCAGCCACCGGGCAGAACAGAGAACAGTGCAGACCTGATTTCCCAGCGACGTCACCCTCTCCTCCCTCATTGCTTCTTGCTGCCTTCCTCCTTTTTCATCTTTCTGCTCTGCCCTGTAGACAGGACAAGTGGACACCGGGGGAGGGCGCCTACCCTATGGGTGCCTGCCTCAGCCCCCTCCCAGGGGCCGGCAGAGTCCTGGGTGCGTGAGGCTCTCCCAGGTGCAGAGCCAGCAAAGAATTTCTCTGCACAGAACGGACTGCTTGTTGGGATGAAAACGATACTCCTATCCTTGCTTCTACCAACGCTCTCTGTGAAGCCCCTTCGTAGCTTTCCTTCTCCCCAAGGCTCCTGTTCAGCACTTGTGTTCCTTTGATTTCCTCTTCGCCTGACCGCCTCCTCTCACCCCACCAACCCCGAGCCCTCTGCTTCCTGAAACTCTTGTGTCATTAACTCTGTCGGTTCAACTCTCTGGGACAAGATTCTGTTCATGTAAAGTGCACTTACTCCCTGGATGTCGTCACTAGTCTAGTGGCTTTTGCTAAATAAACCTTTCTTATTTCTAAAAGCTTTTCCATGGTCTTTTCTTGCTTCTTCTATCTGCTGCCTGACTTGCCCTCACTTCACCCCCCTTCCCAAGCCAGCGGCCATCAGCTCTGCGAGCCACTGTTCTCAGGGGTGGTGGTGGTCAGAAAACGGGGGAGGAAGGTGGTGGCTTCCGGTGCGATTTAGCTAGACCAGCCTTGCTCATCAGGCGGCTGTGCCGTGGTTTTCCAGGGACAGTGTGGCTTCCCCGGGGGGACATTCGGTGGTGTCTGGAGACAGTTTCGGTTTGAACAAACTGGGGGAAGGATGCGTTTGATAATTAGTGGATAGAAGCCAGAGACATTGCTAAACATCCTACACACACAGGAGGACCCCTCACCCCCCAAGAGAGAATCATCTGGCCCCAAATGTCAGTAGTCCCGAGGCTCTGGGCTCGTGCCTGCTTCCAGACTCTCCCAAGCCCGGGTCTTTTCACGCTGCAGAGTGAGTGCTTGAAAATTTTGAGTTCTTGAAAAAGTATGACATCATAGATATTTCCAGCTATAACTAAGATCATCTAGATCATAAAATTTCTTGGACTCCCTGACTAAATGTCTGAACTACGCAGTAGGTAGGATTCCGAACGGCTAGGTTCCTGAAATGCCCATCCCAGAGTCAAAACGGGCTCGTCCCCACACCTGGCCGCAGGCATGGTGGTGCCCTTGTCGCTTGGCTCGGCAGAGGGGTGCTGGCTCCCGGGAACTTGGCCTTCCTGCCAGCAGGCGTCACGAAAGGGAGGAAGGCTAGAGAGGGAAGGGCATCAGAGAGATAGAAGCTGCAGGATTTCAAAACCCGACGTCATGGAAACCAGCTTACTTTGGCCAGGACGTTTAGCCCCTCGAAGGCAGAGGCCCTGCTGGCCTGGTACTTTGTCAGGCGCGGCCAACTCTGCAGGAAGGCTGAGAGGATCTGATCAACCCTTTGCCCCTTTTCTGAGTGAGGGAACTGAGCCTCATTTTTCTCATCTGTAAAATGGGGACAAAACAGACCACGTAAAGCGGTAATGACGCGTGAATGAGCTGGCATTTTCCGAGCATCGAGCAGAGCTCCTGGCAGGGGCTCAGGGCACCACAGAGCTTACCTGCTAGTTGATTGGGGTTGGGGGGTGGTGCCCATGTGGTCTGTGCCTTTGTGGGCTGTGTGCATTTCCTGCGTGCTGAAACTTCCCTCGGAACTCTGCACTGAGAAAGTCCCTGGGGTTCTCAATGATGCTGGTAAATGTGTGAGAGGCAGAGAGCGCCTAACCTCACACGAAACTCCAGCCCCTGCCGGGCAGTCGGCACGTGCTGTGACCCCCCCCTGCTCGGACCCTGGCTGCAGGATGGCTTGCTGTCTTTAACGGGCTCCGTGCCTGGGACACATATACCCTGCAGGAGGGAATGTGGGTTGGGCAGGTGGTGTGAGGCCAGACAAGAGCCGAGTCATCCTGATTCCCCCACAGACTGAAGGAAGGCCACGAGGCCCCCATGTGAGCCCATCCTCTTGCTCCCTTCTCAAGGGCCCCACCAAGGGGATCCACGTGTGCGGGGTTGCACGGAAGGGGAGGTCTTCAGGGGTGTAGGTAACTTTTGCATTTTGGGAAACAGGAAATCAGAGTGAGGACCCCTCTGCTGCCCTCCCCTGAGGGGTCCAGGGGGTGACGTCAGGGCTCCCCAGAGAGACCACCCACCCTGGAGTGGGCAGGCTGGGGGTCTGGAGCCCACAGTACAAGTACCCTCTTGGACTCTGGCTGGGATGGTAGCAGGTGGGGAGAGAGCAAGTGGGGAAGTGTCCCGCCACGTGGGACGTGATGGGATTCGAGCCTAGCCTCTCACAAAAGAACCATGACCGGCCTTTTAGCAGGACAGGGATAAGCAGAAGCAGAAAGCAGAGGCCTCTCTGTGGGGCCACTGGAAGGGCAAGGGGCAATCTTCCACCCCAACCTGTTGGCCAACCGGGGGCTGGGGGGAGGCCGAGGTAAAGGGAGGCTTGGTGTTGGGGGCCCCGGAAAAGGAGATACCCCACCGCGGTGAGAGGGCCCCCTTGGAGCATTAGGGAGGTGAAATGAGAGGTAAATAAGGCCTAAAAATAAGACCATTGAGCATTCAGCTCTCTTTTCTTTTTCAAAACCACGTAATGGGTAAGACAGATGTCCTCCCCGCATCCCTGGTGTTCAGCCACGTTTCTGGGTCAGAGCTGGTAGTGAGGCCGCCTCGGAAATGGGTTGTCCGCCAGGGCTGCCCGCTGCTGCGCTCCTCGGTGACGGGAAGCCGTGTTTTCACACGTGTCCCTGCCTGTTTGCCATGACGCAGCTCAGCCAGGTACAGATGCCCCCCAGGTCAGAAGCAAGTCTGCCGTGCTTCAGCAAGCGTGCCTCTTCCAAGTGAAGGATCGTGGGGCACATGGTGGGGGTAGGGGTGCGCCCGGCCCCACGTGCCTCTTTCCTGCCTTACGCAGGGGGCCATATGATCTTCCTTGTTCCTCCCCTCGGAAGATCTAACAGCCGAGAAGCTTTCAGAGCGCACAGAGGTGCTGCGGTGGGGAGCCTCCCTGTGCCCGCAGTAAAGGGCGTTCACTCTCCTCCCCTCCGGCCGAGCTGTCCCGCAGGGGAACCACTGGGGGACCCGCCAGTAAGCCAGCGTCTTCGTTTAGCGATCTCATGCTTGCGCTGCCCCAGAATCACCTAGAAGGTAGCTGAGAGCCCAACGGCCAGGCTCCCTCCCGCCCCCACTGAGTTTCTGATTCAGTGAATCTGAGATTTCATTTCTAGCAGATTCTTAGGGGATGCTGACGCTGCTAATCTGGGCACCTCACTTTGAAAAGTGCCCCTAGAGAGGCTCTTCTCAAACTTGAGGAGGAGAGGGGAAGGGAAGGCGGGAGGGGCGGCGAGGGGGACCTGCTGTTGCTCAGCAACCGTTCGCCAAAGGGGGCATGGGATGGGGACCGGGAAGGACCACAGGTGGATCCAGGTGACCCAGGACTTGACAGAAGGCTGTGACTAACTTGGGTTTATTGACATCTCTCTGGAGGCATGAACGGGCTTCCTCCCCACTTTACCTGAGGCGCCCACTAACGGGACAGCTGCCACCCCCAGCCCCCAGCCCCCAACCCCCAACCAGGCTACTTAAAGGCCTGGCAATTGCCTGAGGAGAGCCGGTCCCCGGGCCGGGCCGTCTGCTCCTTGCCCCAGAGGGTTTTGAGCTTGCGGTAGTACACCCTGCAGCTGAAGCCCTCCCTGAAGCCCCCCTTGATGTGGCTCTTGAGGGAGTGCAGAGTGGGGTACATGCGGCAGCAGGCCGCACACTTGTAGCCGCTCTGCTGGGCCGGGTGCCACCTGGAGGCCGTGAGAATGTCCTGGGACGTGATGTAGTCCGTGGAGTCCAGGCCATGCCTAGACTTCTTGCTGGCCTCTTGGGGGCAGGTGTTCTCTGGGGAGGAAGAGGACGAGCAGATGCTCTCAGCCAGGTCCTCGGGAAGGCAGCTGTCCCCCCTGCCCTCGTCCCGCTGCACCTCCAGAAAGTTGTAGGCCTCCAGCTGGCTCTCCTGGTCTGTGCAGACAAAGTAGCTGTAAGGGGAGAACCAGGGCCGGTAGATGGTGCAGTTCCGCCTCAGCTGCTCCCCGTTCTGGGGATCCCTCAAAATGCAGTCTGCGGAGGAAAGGGTCGGGTTTGAGCGCAAGGCCCCAGGGTGGCCAGGGGTGGAGGGGCCGGGAGAAGCAGAAAGGCAAGCGGCCATGAGTCAGGTGTGGTCCAAGGGTCTCTCCCTGCGCCCCCTCGACGGCAGTTCTGAGAGTAAGCAGGAGTCGGGGTGGCGAGAGCCGCCCGAGACCCTCCTTCCTCCACTCCCACCAGTGGCAGTTGGGTGTCGCGGGTAGAGACCACTTGAATTCACTAAGCCTTGGCCTTGGCCAGGTGCTTCTACCCCGGCGGACACCTCGCCTCCCCTTCCTCTAAGGGCGGGCAGGTGGCTCAGTGGCTCCCCAGCGCCCCTTTCCCACACCCCGTGGCCACGGCCATTGTCCCAGCCGCCCTGTCTGTCTGCCCGCAACAGCCCACCCCAGGCGGAAGCTGCAGTTTCACCCCCAGCTCGGGAGACGGGCCTGCGGGGGCCTGCGGGGGCCTGTGGAAGGGAGGACCAGGAAGGCTAGGGCAGGGCGGGGGGAAGCACCCTTCCTGGAGGGGAGCAGCCTTGCCCCTCCAGCTTCTCACAGGTGCCTGCCCAAGGCAGAGAAGGCCTCACCTGGAGAGAACCCCAGGCTCTGCACCCCGAGCCGGAACGCGCTGCTGTGGTACAGGGCTGGCAGGGCCTGAGCTGGGCTGGACGCCTCAGAGGGTAGTGCAGTCTTTGCAATGTCTGGGTTAGGGAAGAAACGCTCTGGTGAGCTGCGCGAGGCTGGGAGTCCTCTTCTTGGTGACCAAGCCCCCAAGACGTACCTAGAGGCTCTACCTTGGTACTTTATGACATTGCAAAGCTGAAGACAAACAGCGCCCTCTTTTGCACCCAGAGAAGCAGAACTATTCTGGGTGGCGTCCTGGGGAAATCCAAATGGGGCATTTTCATGGAGATCTGGGAAAGATTCTCTCCACAGGGGAGTTTTAGATACAGACCAGATGACCGCTTTCTGCCCTGCCCATCTTTCTCTGGACCTTCCTGCAGCTTGGTTTGTGTGTGTGTGTGTGTGTGTGTGTGTGTGTGTGTGTCTGTCTGTCTGTCTGTCTGTGTTCCAGCCTCGGAGCTTCCTCCGGGATCCAGGGGAGGGAGTCTGGTCACAGATCACATAGCTATATTACATAAAGCTATGTGGTTTCTCCAACTGAAAGCATTTCCCGCCCACAGCCCAGGAGTGTTCAGGTAGACTCTGGCCGTGTGAACACGCTGATGGCTGCTAACACTTGGTAAAAAGCCAGCCTGCCTCCACTCCCAGAGTGGAACCAGAGCTCAGTCTGGGAAGCCACTGTGTAAGGGTCCTCTGGACAGGCACATGGGTGTTTAGGAGGGCTGGCTGTCCTCCTCCAGCTGTAACGGGCACACCTCTCCAGAAACCACCTGGAAGCCTTGTTACCCATGCAGGTTCCTATTCAGCAGGTCTGGGGGCAGCCTGAGCTCCTGCATTGCTAACAAGCTCCCAGGTGAGGCCCACAGGGAGGCCCGCAGACCACACTGGGAACAGCGGGTCCTTAGAGAGTCCATCTCAATTCCCTGCTGTGCTCCTCAGGCATCCTGCCTCCTAGGTTGCTACTGATAGGGTGGGAAGCCTGTCTCTTCTCCGGCTTATCCCAGCAGGGCTTCAGCAAGTCCCTGCCCTACAGAGACAGTCACCTGAGATTCTAGAGGGAAAGAAAAACTGGACAACAAATGTGTTCCCCCATCCTTCCCTTGCCAGAAATGAATAAACATCAGGAACTACTTACCATGAATGCAGCATTTTGAAAAATTATTTTCTCCCCATGTGTAATTTGACTTTCTCACTAAATCGTAGTCCTGTAACATGATCTGGTAGAGTACTCAAAAGCTTCCAAAAATACCACATTTTTGTGGCCCTAGTGGCACCAGAGTTTACCTGGCAAGCTGGTGGCGTGTGAGGACATAATGTCAGGAAAAGTGCTCAGAGCTGAGGAAGAGATTCGAGGTCCAGAAATGCTGAGGAGTGAGAAGTTCTCCATGTTCGGACTACTGTCGGGTATGGAGATCACACATCTGCTCCCCGGAGGCTGGTTGGGTTGTCCAGACGATGAACATTCTCAGTACAGTTGACATCACAAGAGGGTCCCATGATTCCACTCGCTGGCCAGGCCGTCCCTTTCAAAGACGGGTGGAGTCTCTTAAATTTTAGAAAGTTTTTTGGACTTGTCATCCGTCATCAGCCTGCCTCGATTGAGAATGCCCAGGGGGAAGGAAGCCTGTGGCAGAGATGCGACCACGATGTAATCTGTTGACTCCCATCCCATTTATCTTTGGTGTCCTTTTGTGTCCTTGCTCTCACCACCCCCCAACTCTGGGGACCTCTGTCCTCTCTGAATAAGCTTCTTGCTCAGCTTCTCCTTCATCTGCCTCACCTCTGCTATCAGGTGTTTTTGTTCTTTCTGCTACTCAGTTTGGAGTATAATTTTTACATTTTCTCTGGAAATCGTTTGAAAGTGGCAAAAAGTTGCAAAACTAAAACCAATTGTTGTGCATTCTGTATCCGGGTTTTCCTATTGTTAACATTTCGCCCCGTTTGCTTTGTAAAGACCCTCCCTCCACCCCACACTTGGCTTGCTGAGCTATTCCAAGGTAAGTTACAAGCATCATGGCCCTTTGTGCCTAAATACTTCCGGGCACTGCCTAATAGGGACGAGGTAACGTTTTAAACGGTGGTGTTGTCTGTTTTTAGCAAATGACTACAACACAAGCAGGCAGCTTACTCAACACCATTTTCTCCTTATGAGCAGTTTGCCGAGGAACTGAACTCCAAGTGGCCAGGTTGCTTCTTCTCTCTGCTTCGCTTCTGTCCTACCCCAGGCTAGCCTGCTGCGGGCGGGGTGGGGGGGGGCGGGTAAGGGTGAAAGGTGATCCCACCATTTTGAAGATAAGCTCCGTTGTAGAGCGTCACAACAGGTGCAGACTAGGTACAGAGAGTGCATTTGATCGAACTGTGCAGCTGCTTGGGCTGCGTGGAGAGACGCGGCCCGGTCGTGGCACACGTGCATGCACGCGTGAGCTTCTGGGTGTGAGAGCCCAGAGTCGTCTTCCTGTTGGTGTCTGCCCACAGGACTTCAACGTTGCAGGACAGGGTGGAGAACCTCACTGCCTCCCGCAGAGCCTGGCTTGGAGACTTAGAAGGTGTTGGAATTTAGTGGACACCATGGACTTGGGCAGCTTTGAGGGAATTGGTGGTTTGATTTGATCTTGTGGTGCAGAGGAAGATCCTGGGGCCCGGGGAGCTGGTGTGCATGAGTTCTCACCCCACTCTGCCGTTAGCAACCTGTGCAGCATCAGGCAAACCTCCCTGCCACTGTGTCCTCTCATTTTACTCATTTAGATGCTTGGAATGGTCTAAACCCGGGTGGTTTGTGTGCAGAAATGGGACAAGAGAGTAATGAGCGATGCACACAGGATCCAGAAGATTTTGAATTTCATCCTGCAGGAGTGGGAGGGGGGGTCATTGAATTCTTTCCACTGCCAGCTTGGGAACGTCAGACACACTTCCTATAAAGGGGGCTCAGAATACTGGGGAACACACGCGAAGCTGCCTCAGTGCCTGTTTCTAGAGTTTTTAAAAAAAACAGACACTTCCGGTCTTGGGATTGAAGAGTTCGTGGGAACCTGCTTGTCCAGGGTTTTCTCGCATGTTAAACCCTCCTGGTATGTTGTTGCTGGTGGCCGGGGACAGGAGGTGACAGTCCCAGAGTGGTCGGCCACTACATAAAATGTGTCTCTCTCTCGTTTGCCTCCCACCTGCTTTCCGAGCCCCTTTCTCGGACAGGTAAGAGACCGTCTTTCTGATGGACGACGTACGTCACAGGTGCTTGGCTCTGCTCGGACATGTGCATGTGGGGGTGTCGTGGGGTGGGCCACCAGGTTGGGCAATCATCGTTTTTCTTTCCATCGTCATCATTACATTCTGAACCACCCCACGTCTAGTTCAGGGGGAAGGACGGAGTGTGGGGTCGTTAGTGCCATCAGCAGGAAAGGTGCTCATGGCACACCCGAGGGTGTGGAAGCGAAGAAAGCCCCCACCAGGGCCCCACGTCCGAGAGCAGACCGCTTGTTCCGGGCTAACCTCGGCAGAGGAGGTTATGAGTGGCTTCTGTAAATGGTAAAGCCTCGGGAACAGTTTCTCTACACCATCTGCCCGTAATGTGGTCAGGTTTTAAGGATTCCTCTGAAAAGCCCATTCGATTAAGCCAAACTTACTAAATGGCCAACTCCTGTGCTGAGTGCTCCAGAAAGTTAAAAAAAAAAAGTCACTGGGGATACTGTGTCTCCTCCAGGAGCTCCCCACTTGGTTTTCAAGACGAGGTGCGTTGGCCAGAAAGACACAGGGAATTGCAAAGAACACATAGGACAGGTTTTCTTTAAATTACTGAAGAATTCAGCATAGACATTTGGGAAGGTAGCGAGCAAGAAGTACAGGAAATCTACAGTGGGGCGTGATCCTGTAGTTAATTGTGCTTATTAGGAAGTTTTTCAGATAAGAGGAGCTCACGATTCACGAGTCACTTGGGGTTTGTTTTGGTTACTTACACTTGCAGAAATGAGCAGGTCTGCTCTGTACATTCACGTGACACCAGTAAGGAGACCGGCTTGTTTGCATCAGAGTCAGGAAGTGGCAGGGGTGGGAAGGGGGTGTGCCTTCCCTGGCCAACCTCTTTTGGACACTTGCCCTGGTTTCATGGTGGCCCAAATACACTTGCTGGTTTGGAGGGAAATAGTTAAATGCTTTCATGACCAAGGGCTTCTCTGCAAGTCCACAGATTTTACAATTAAAGAAAAGCTAGGATACAGGACACGATAGAGAAAGCATGCAGAAGTGGGTGATGGTGTGGCGAGATAGCGCTCTTCGTAGAGTCACAGGAGCTGATGACCCCATTGGGGGCTGGGCTGGAAGCCCTGCTGGTGCGGTGTGGCCACACCTGGAGCCCAGGCCGCCTCACCCAGTCAGCTCTGTGCCCCAGACCCCGGGGTGGTTCTACCCCAGTTCCCTAGCACGGGCCCCACTGTGGTGCCTTCCCTGTGCGCAGCAGACGCATAGACCTGGGGGGTGGGGTTCGTCCTCTCCGCTCCCTGCAGTTTCCTGCTGCCGCCCAAAGACCTTTACAGGAGGGCTTCTCTAGCTCGGGTGCAGAGGGGGTATGTCCGCTGAAACCGCAGTAAAGGGAAATGCACTCCCGGGACGGGGACTCAGCAGGGCAGGGCAGAGAGAGCTACTTGATGCCAAATTCAACAGAAGCAGCAGCGCACCCCAAACTCACTCACTCTTGGGAAGGCTCAGTGTGCGTAGGCACTTGGAGGTGGAGACCAAGAACAGAGTCTGTGCTCAAGCGTTACCTCTTCTTCCCCCAGATCGGCAGAGTATCTAGAGTAGGTGGTAGGGACAGAAACCTCACATTTGCCTCCAAGGCCCCAAAGAATGGATCTGTCTTTGGAGGACGGAGCTTGACTTCCCGGTGAGGGAGGACACCCTGATACGAGCGTGTGGACGGTGTGGCTTAAAGCCCCAAGAACCATTCATTCCAGTGACAACCCTTGGAGCTATGATCTTGACCTCTATGGTTCTCCCATCTGCAGAATGGGGCTGGCAGTTTGAGAGATTTATTGAGCACCTTCTGTATACCCGACCAAGCTAGTTGTTAAGGATACGAAGGTGACTGAGATGTGGCCTTGTTCACAGCCTGGTGGGTCCGCCTGCCGCCCTCGGAGTTAGTCCTTCAGACTGAAGTTGGGGACAGAAGGGCCGTCTTTGAGGCTGCTCTTGCATGACGCCAGGCCACAGGAAGTCCGTGGAGAGGGTGAGAACAGCGGAGTTCTCGCTCAGCCCCTCCGGTCATGCCCTGTGACCTCAGGCCCAGCAGACAGTTCTTCGCATCCATAAGTAGGATTCCTCCCATGGCCCAGCTCGCTGGCTGGTCGTGAGGCTGCCGTCAGGCTCCTCCTGCTCCCCTGGGTGTCAAGGCTTCGACATGAGCCGGTCCGGAGCCCCCACCTGGCATCTCTGCATGCAGCCGCCCATGCTCCCACGTTCCTCTTCAGGAGAAAGGGAGCCTGTTTTCCCACAGAGAGAATTTGCCCCACGGGTGGCCTTCAGCGGGGAGCTTCCCACGCGAGCCTCCTCCAGCTTTGGCCCCTGTGCCAGCGTCCGCTCAGCTGTGTTCACAGTAACAGAAAATACCATAGTTCATTTCTTCGTTATTTTTTCTTCAGAGGGCTTGGTGGCCCCAAGGTCAGGGGTCAAGCCAGGAGGCAGGTGTAAAAGGATAAATTGGGGGGAAGTGGTAGGTTTAAGGCTGGAGCTTGTCACCAATGGACTGGGCGGGGTGGAGCTGGAATGGCTCGTCCCACATCCCATCTGGAAAACCCACGCAGAAGGGTTGAGAGTGTCTCTGCGGGTTCTCCCCCGAGTATTTCCAAAGCCTGGGGCAGTGACAGCTGTGGGTGCGGTGTGCGGGCAAGAGGCCGAGCGACCCGTCCCCGCTCACCGCAGCCCTCTTCCCCTCTGTTTGCAGTGGACCACGGCATGTTCGAGAACGTGAACGCCGCCCATGCCCCGAAGCTGCAGCCCAGCTGCTCCTTCCCCCACCTGTCCCGGCTGGCGGCCCCCAGCGCGGCCGCCCTGGGGTCGGGGGTCTGGGTGGGCAGCAGTCAGCACCTCAAGAACCTGGGCAGAGCTGTGGGGGCCAAAGTCAACGACTTCCTGCGGAGAAAGGAGCCCTCGAGTCTGGACGGTGCAGGCGCCATGGAGATTAATAGGACTGCGGGGGCCCGGCTGGCCGGTGGGGTTTCGGGCGAGGAGGCCAGGTGAGTGTGGGTGGGGGGCGGCCGGCAGAGCTCCGAACTGACCCCGGGCCTCCAGAGAGCACCTCTGAGCCGGGCACATGAGCTCGCCCTGCGGAGGATGGAGCTGGGCTGTGTCCCTGGTTGTTGGCTGCCCCCCCGGTCACTATGGCCGAAGTTTACCAAGCGCCCATCAGGCGTGCACAAGCGCCAGGCCCCACACTCCCCAACCCCTGAAGCGGCCCAGATGGTTTCCATCTCACACAGAACCAGGTTCAGAGGGGTGAGGTTATGGAGTCAGTAGTGGGCACAGCTGGATTCGAATCCCAGCATTGCCCGAGGCTCCCAGGGTGGATGCTAACACCCAGCCACAGCTTCGAGCCACTGCTCTGCCGGTGGTGGGGGAGGAACGTGGGCATCCCTGGGACCCACGGAGGCAGGGGAGGGAGAAGCCTGCTGGGGTCACCAGGTCCCTTCTAGGCCTTGTTTTCCACACCTGCTATGCTCCTCAGCAGGCAGTGTCCCCCTTAGGGCTCATGGCAAAGCTCTGATGTGACACAGCTTGCCGGTGGTCCCAATGGCAACATGTAGCTGCTGTCAGCGCCGAACAGGGGGTGGAGGGGAGGACAAGGGGTCACCAGGGAAAAGCCAGCGGTGCTCCAGCTGCCACAACCCACAGAGCAAACAGAGCAGGGGTGCGCTTGCTGGGTGGGCGAGCCGTCGTGCGGTGGGAGCTGGAGAAGCAAGGGTGGGGCAGGGGTCTCGCCATCCTCAGAGCGCCCGGGCCTGTTGTCATCGACCCCCCCAGGTCGGCCCCGCCCGATGCGTTCCCTCGGCTGGATCCTCCGCCTCCCATCACCAGGAAGCGAACCCCTCGGGCCCTGAAGACGACGCAGGACATGCTGATTTCGTCACAGCCCGTCCTGAGCAGCCTGGAGTACGGGACAGAGCTGTCTCCTGGGCAGCCCCAGGACCCCCTTCCCACTGCTCCACCCGAAGCCCCCCTGGAAATGGTGGACAAGGGCAAGGCTCTGCCCAACGGAGAGGTTTCCCTGTCCGTGCCTGACCTGATTCACCAGGATGGCCAAGACGAACCCAAGCCGAAGATGACTGAGTGCCGAAGGGCCTCCTCCCCGGGCCTCCCGGAGAGGAATGGCCTCAAACTCAGCCCGAGCCCCCCCGACCTGGCCGAGCCGCTGGAGGACGGCAGCTCCCCTCCTCGGGCACGGACCTCCAGCCTTGACAATGAGGGCCCGCACCCAGACCTGCTGTCCTTTGAGTAGGGCCTCTTCTTCCTGACGAGCACCCCCCTTCCCCTCTGCCATCTCCTTCCCTGGTCTCCCTAGCCCCCTACCCCGGCTCTGTGTGCCCTTTGCTCCCTGGTGCAGAGATCAGCAGAGAGCTGGTCCCCCCGTGTGGGCTGTTTAGGGCCAAGAGTCCCTCAGTTGTCCTTGTCAAAGGCTCATTTTCTGTAAACCAGAGGACAGGTCCTCTGGGTGCCGGCCACAGCCCCGGGGTGTTGGAGCACCTCTACTCCCACGCTGCCCTGACTTCCCACTGTGCCCCTGCCCCTCTCCTTCCACAGTCTGGTTACTCTCTCCTGCCGCGGCTGAGGGAATCTGGCTGGGTGGGAAATGATGGGTTTGGCTGATGATGGGCCCAGCCTGGAAAGCGGCCTACCCTGAGTGCCGCCCAGCCACCGTTCCGCCCGGTCCTGAGACCACGGAGGCCCCAGGTGGTTGCCTTGCATCTGCCCTTTGGGTGCGGGCCAGAGGAGACACCAGGCCTGAGACCCGGAGGCAGCCTGGTTGCTGGCAGTTCTCGGGGTGTTTCCCATCTGGCCAGTTGGGGAATGCACCAAGCCCCCCGGGATGGGGCCCAGAGCCAGGCACTGAGGAGGCACTGGGGGAAAGGGGTACGACCTAGCACATGTAGGCTCCAGGCGTAGAAGGGGAGGCCGGGGCACCCTTGCTGCACGAGGACAGGGCTAGGTGGGCCCTGCAGAGGCAGCTGAGCGGGCCACCATCCTGTTTTGGGGGAAGGCCCGGGAACTTGGTGTCCAGGCAGCTGGCCCCAACAGAACCTGGGGCCGAAGTCGTGGAGAAGACAGGATGAGGCCAGAGCAGTCGCTGGGGGCTCAGAGCAGTTTTCAGGGACCACCTCATGGCCTAAAATGAGGCAGAGGTAGGGTCCAGGTATGGTAAGTGTCAGAGCTGGGGTGACGAACATGAGACTGGGATGTGGCAGGAGCTGTGGGACAGGCTCCCTCTTACCAGGCAGGAGGTGTTTGCGCTCGTGTTCAAATGGCCTGTGTCTCCCGTCTCCCTCAAGCAGCCTCTACCCTGCCTTCCCCTGGCCCAGATGCCACATGGTCCTCTCTGCATCCCGGCCTTCGGGATCTATGTCTGGGACCAACCCGGTTCATCCAGCATTAACCGGCGCCTGCCCTCCTGGGTTAACCCACTTTTATGTTCCTCTCTCCCACCAGGGACCCTGTCGTGCTGTCTTCCTGTGGCCAGGAAACCCTGTCGGGGGGAGATCCCAACCCTGGGGGCCTTTGCAGCAAGAAGAGAACCTCCCTTTTGTTGAACAGGGTGGCTGGCTGCCTGGAAAAGCCTGGCCTGGCCCGTCCAGCCGTGGCAGCTGGTGGGCAGTCTTCCTCCTGGGCCTCCTGCTGCCGCCCCTTTTCTGTCCATTGTTCAGCTCCCCCTGCCCCCCAACACTGCTCACGTTGTCCCATCACCCAGTTCCCGCTCCCTGCCCTCCCCACCTCTGTGTGTGACATCCAAGCAAACTCCTCTGGACCCAGGAGCCTGGTGGGGGGCGGCTCAGCAGGGTGCCGGCGGCCCTTCTGGTGTTCTTGCTTCTGGAGCCTCCTGCCCCATCTCGCACCCCGTCTTCCGTTGCCCCAGAAAGCCAGGCTGCACCGTGTGCTCCTGGCAAAGCCTCGGCTCCCTTTCCCACGAGGGGCTCTGCAGTCCAGGTGCCGTGGGCAGGGCAGGTACTGAAGGTCTAGATCCTGCCACCTTCCTCCAAGAACGTCACGACGATATGATCTCTGACCCCGAGACTCAGAAGTTCTCAGGACTAGCGTTTGGAAGCCTGTGAGTTCTCCCAGAACAGCCTGGGGTTTTGCACACAACACAGAGCTGGGGACGGGGGCAGAGAACCTAAGGGCGTGTGCTGGGAGCTTCCATGCCAGAAGATCTGTTTGCTTTTCCGGTGGGAAACTTAGCAGAGCCTTGGCCCCTGGGGCTTCTGCCCCAGAGAACAGGGTGGCCCCCGCCAGGTGACATGGCGGCCCGTCCTGCCGAGAGCTGGCGGGCCTGGGCTGGCTTAAGCACGCTGCTCTCCATGCCACACCCAGCCCCTGCTGAGGTCCTGGACCTCAGACTCAGGGTTAGCCCAGGGATCCCGGTCGTCCCAGGACCATTGCCAGATGACGCTGGAGTTCCTCAGACTCGTGTCTGATGCCCAACGAGGGCCGGCGGGACCCTGCTCCCATCTTTGGCATCTCTCTGATCTCCACCCAGGCCATCGACCTCCCATGGGGGGTGGGGAGGCAGCGATGCTGCCATCTGTAGGAGGGGGGCTCAAGCCTGAAGTCCCAGCCTAGATGCGGCCAGTAATGCCTGGTGCTAGGGGCTGAGTGCTACCCCCAGGCGGCAGCAATGACAACTTCTAGCCCTCCTGAGGGCCTGGCTCTGAGCGGCTTCCTGCGTCTGTCTCAACAGCCTGACCTCACTGTGGTCACAGGGTCCCCCCCACGCCCCACCAAACACACCCTCATAGTGAGTCCAGCTTCTCACTATGGGCCACTTGGGTGGCCTGTTGACGCAAGGGCAGGATAATGAGAAACAAAGGACCTATCTTCTGAGCCTGCATAAGGGAGTTGGGGGCACAGAGTCTCTTCCCTCCCTGTTACCCACCCCCAGCCCCACTGTTGGCACCTAGCCTTCCCCTGATAAATCACAGGTGAGCTTCCAGAACCTGGCAGGAGAGTGGCGTGCTCCCCTGCACAGAGAGAGAGGTGTCTGTGTGATGCATGTGGACGGTATGAAGGACAAATGGGCGTATGGCCCATTGGCTTTGAAAGAACAAAGAGCTTGGCCCCAGTCTGGGAGAGGAAGATTACAGATCTGAGTATTTTCTAGAGATTTTATATTTATATTTTTAGTAGTGTTCTGGTAGAAAAACTGCAGAATAAAACGATCTGGTTTGGTTTCGTCCGTTGGCTTTGGTTTCTCCGGACTGAGGGGAAGTGGTCGGTTTTCTCAAGGCTGGCTTGTTGGCGGGTGAGCACTGGCCTTTTGGGTTAGGAGCCCAGGCAGGTGAGACAGAGGTCGAACCCTGAGGCTGGTGGGCACTGCCTGCTGACCTCCCACCAGAGGCCCTCGGGGAAGTGATCTCAGGTTTCCCCCTCCATGAGTCCCCCTAACTGGCTGGCCACTAAGCATCCCTCTTCCAACCTGACCATCATGTGGCTGTTGGAGGGGCGACATGACGGATGCAAGTGGACCCCTGGATTGTCCTCTAGGCCGTGACTTACCTGGGGCACAGCCCTCTTCCCTGGAGGAGGGGACAGGGCTGTGCCTGTGCACACGGACCTCCTTCAGAGGGACCAGAGCTGCTGGCTGAGGTACCTCCCCACCCTGGAGCAACTGGATTATTGGCTGGAGTCTTGCTGCTCCGAGGCCAGTGTTGGGCCCTGGGACCCGGAGGCCTCACACAGCCAAGAGATGGCCGGGCCTCTAACCACCTGAAAAGGGAGGAAGTGGAGAATGGATGGGAGTGGGGACAGGAAAAGGGGCCTTTCTTCTGTTCACAGAAGCCATACACCTTTTTAAAGGGGGCCCGGCTCTGTCCCTTTGCTCAGGTGAGAAGGGTGGATTCTACAGCTCAGCACGTGGGGTCCCAGGCTCCACATCCGAAACGCTTCGGGCAGGAGGCCCCCAGCCTTTTCTGCATTGGGTTCCACTCAGTGTCTCCGAGGATGAAGAAGACAATGGTCCCGAAGGCCACCCGCCTGCTTCCACCCAGCGGGGCATGGCGCCTTGTTCTGGAAAGGCGGCAGAAACGCAGACACCAACCCCACACATTCCACGCACGGGGTTGGGAGGGAGCATTGAAATCACTTAAAATAGGAACCTTTTCTCTAGGTCCAAGCCCCAGCAACTACTCCTCAGGTAACTTCTCTGACTGACGGCTCCCCGGATGGGCTTCTGCGGGCATTCAGGTGTGAAATACACCTTTCCCATACCTTTCTTTTCCACTGTGAGGCAAAGTAGATATTTGGGGCGAAGATCAAATAGGGAAAATTGTAGCAAAACGTTTTTTTGCAAGTGTAGAAACAGCCGTGCCTGTCACTCTTCATGCGGTGCTCCAGGCTGAGCTGATGGTCTAGAAAGCTGGGTGCAAAGATGGATTTGTTCATACAATGTATCCGAGCCGCTCCAGGAGCCCAGTGCTGTCTGGTGCGCAGCGGTAACCTGGTGGGAAAGGGCTACCTCATTCTCTCCATGTCGGGAAGGGGTGATGACACCGCAGAACCCGCCCTCTGGGACAGACAGGCTATGTTAGCAGGGTACCAAAATGCGGCAGAAGCATCGAAGGGGGGCAGTGAATTTCAGCTGGCAGTGTTCTTCCCTCTGAGCTCAACCTTCCAGTAACTGCTGAAGAAAACCAACAAAGCAGAGGTCATCGAGAAACCCACTTCATTCCTGAGGTCCGTTAACGGGCTGCTGGGACCCCCAGCTGGTATTTGGAATTAATGGAACCCGCTAATCCGGGATGGCTCCCCAGACGCTGCTTCCAACTCTGAGAATGCCTTCTGGTTCAGTTTGCTCTCAGGCTTTGGAATTCCTTTCAGGTTGGCGAATCCTGGGACTGTTCTAGAATGCTCTGTGGTTTGACTCCGTGTCCTGTCCATCCCTGTCTCTAGTCCAGCTGGTGGCCGGGGATGACTCAGCAATGGTTTATCTTTGAGATTCAGTCCCCTGTGGTCCCCTGGGCTTCACTCTGCCAGCAGCATGTGGGGTGCCCCACGCAGAGCCCCTGCTGGGCTCCCCTGGGAGCGGGAACAAGTAATTAAGTCTGCACAAAGAAATTCAGCCCTGGGAGATGACTCCCCGCCTCCCCCCAGACAGTGTCCTACGTGCAGATGGCCTTTCGCATCTTTCATCTCTCCCACGGAAATGCACTCGGGAAACTTTAATTTAGGTTGTTCAGGGAAAGCATCTCTGAGTGCTTTGCCCCTCCACCGTGCCCTCCTCCCCGCTGCCCCTCGCACTGGGACACGTCGTGAGAGCCCAGAGTCCCCGGCATGGACTAATGAGAAAATTCCTCCGTGTTGGGTATCTAGGGCTCGTCCCTCCTGGGACACAAATCCTCTTTGTGTCCAGCTTATCTCCAGCTGCTGCCATGATAAATGGTCCAAGTGGAGGGATCCCGGGCTGGCCCTGTCCCACGGGACGAATCCCCTGGTGGTTGGCCACAGGGCCCCGGAAGCCAGCTTGAGGGAGTGTTGAAAGACCCGCTCGGGCGCACCGGGCTGCTTTCTCTCTCAAGGGAGGTGCCTGCGGAGTATGTCTGTTGCAGACCGGGAAGCACAGCCAGCATTTTCTCCTTGGAAACAGCCAGAAAGGGGGAAAAATAACCAAAATGGAAAAGCAACCCCACCCCCAACAAACCGCACTGGTCTGGTTTTGTTTTTACCATTTAACCAGTTAGCCATGGTCGGGTCATTTGCTACCCTCTTCCTTAAGGCACCGTCCAAGTTTACCACCTTGTTCTCTCTGGGTTCCCATGGGTTCCCCAACTCCTGTCAGTCTGGTGGTTAGGCCCAGGGGAGTGTCCGGCCGGCTTCTAGGGCTAACTCTCGGCTGTGGCTCCGTGGGCCTGGTTCGGGGTGGTCCAGGTCACCGGGAGACCTGTGGAGGAGCAGCCTGGACCTTGGAGATGGGGGGACATGAGCCCCGTGGGTGCTGTGAGCGGCTCCCAGCTTCAGCCAGCATCTGAGCTCCCTCTGCATCCCGAGCCCACGGGAGACAGACCCAGGTGCTGGACAGAAGCGCTCGGACCAAGTCTGGATCACCCATCTCCGTACTACCTTCCGGGCCTTCTCCAGGCAGCTGGTAAATTCCGTTCCTGGCCGCCCTCCTTGCTCATCTGAAGTCCTGGGTTCTCTCTGTCCAGAACCGCAAAGACAGCCTTTGCGGCAGACCTGGAGAGTGTTCGTTAGACCAGGGCAAGGAAGGACATTCTTGGGGAGTTGGTCTTCCGGACAGGGGGCGGAGGCCGTCTGGGAAGTGACACTCACCCCCCCGTAATAGGCGGGCCTGGCAGCCCCGCTCATGCCTCACCCCAAGACCTTGCTCATCACCCAGGGGGCTGTGGGTGATGTACACCGTGAGGAGGCGGAGGCCTTCCGTGAACAGCGTGAGCGGCGGCAAGAGGTGTGAGACGGGCTCTCTGCTCTCCAGAGCACACCCAGCCCAGCCACCTCGCCGGCTTCCTCTCCTGCTATGGCCGCTGTGCCTCAGGACCCCAGCCCCCGACATGCGTGTGTTCAAGGCTGTCCTTCTGCCTGCCTTTCTCTCTCCTCGGACCTTGCCAGGTTGTCATAATTAATCCCTCCCATTTCCGCTCAGGCCTCCCTTCCTCCGGGGGCCCTTCCCAGATGCCACCCCCGGCCATGCGGTCTTCATCCGGGCACTTGTCGCGTGATGTGGAAAGCAGCTGCTCCTGGTCTGTCCCCCAGGCCCTGAGCCCGGGGGCGGGGGGGGGGGCGTGCCCTGTTCATCTCCAAGGCCTGAGCCCGCAGCACAGGGCCTGGCCCAGCTCAGGAGCTACTAAAGATGTGCTGTGAACTGAAGTCCAAGAACTTCTCCTTTATTTTGGGAAATTATATCAATATGTCTTGTACACACAGTCAGGTGCTCAATGGTGTGGAACAGACCAGAGGGGGTTTTCACTGAGGTCTGGAGCAGACCAGCCCCTTCCTCGGGGCCTCTGCCCGCCCGCGGTCTCTGCACCCAATCTCAGACTTCAGAGAATGGAGAATGATTAATGGGCCGGGGCATAGGTCATTTATCTCCCGCCGGAGCCTCCATTAATTCAGTTCCCTGGACAGGTGCCCCCTCACCCTGGAGCCAGCAGAAGCCGGCACTCATGTCCCGCCTCAGGTAGGAAGGGTCTCTTTTCAACGCCAGGCTCCCCACCCAACTCCGGCTGCTGCTTCTCCAACACTATCCAATACTTGACTTCCACATTCCACCACTTGGGGCTCTGCTATTAATTGGTGCTTTATTCTTTTTTTAAAGATTCTATTTATTTATTAGAGCACAAGCAGGGGGAGTGTCAGGCAGAGGGAGAAGCAGGTCCCCCACTGAGCAGACAGCCCGATGCGGGGCTCGGTCCCAAGACCCATGATCCCAGGATCATGACCTGAGCCCAAGGCAGAGGCTTAACCCACTGAGCCATCCGGGTGCCCAGTTAGTGCTTTATTATTATACTTCTAAAGCTCCTGTGTATTGCAGGAATTTGTGCTAATCCGTTTACATTCATTACCTCATTTGTCTTTCTCAGTCGGCCTGTAAAGGAAGTCCGGAGAAGCCCATTTTTCAGATACAGTCGGTCTCTTACTGCCTTCCGAGGTATTTTTACGCGTGATCGCATTAAAGCTCACATCTCGTGACACAGTTATTTCAGCCCATTTTGTAGATGGGGACACTGAGGTTGAGGCAGTGACAAAGCAGAGCCTGAATCTTAAAGACACATAAAGGACAGGGCAGGACCTGGAGGCCCGGGTCTCCAGACGGGAGGGGCAGGTGTCTTCTCTGCTCTTCTCTGTCTCCTTCACACCAGCCTAAGAAAAACCCTCAGGAAGTGGTCATGGCCCAGAAACGATGAAGGCAATTTTACTAAACACCGAAGATTCGTGCAGAATAAGAGCTGAGAGACCCATTCACCGAACTCACTCATTTTACAGAAGAGGAAAGACCAAAAGCTGCATTTTTTTTCCAAGTTCTCCTGCGCTGGCTTGGTCTCCAGCTCCTCACAGTGCCCTGTGCGGTGAGACCTGTTACCCCGTTTTCCAGGGGAGGCTGACCAGAGGCTAATCGAGTTTCAGCAACTCGCCCAAAGTCACTCTACCAAGAAGCGACAGGGCAGACCCTGCTGCCTCTTGAAAGCGTTCGTTCACAGGGGTTGGGGTAGAAATCTGCTCTTGGATTTGCAAGAATTTCAGCCCCAAGCAGGGGTGGCAGTCCAACTTCGACTGCACACACACACACACACACACACACACACACACACACACACTTGTTTTCTTAGTTATTGTCTGACCTCTTGTGGCTTACTTTAGGCATCGCAGTTTCTGGTAACGAATTTTTGCAAAAAGCAGCTTTGTCATATTCCTAAGATCATGTCCTAAGGTCAACGAATAGTATGTGGGGAAGAAAAGAAAAGAGATGACCCGTCCTAAGAATTTCAGTAGCAGAGAGAAAATAGATGGGGGAGTGGGGGGGGGGACAGGAAATGAAAATTTCCAGAAGTCCAGAAAAGTTAAAACTTAAAGAGAAAATACAAAAAAGAGAAAGAGAGAGAGAAGCACTTCACATAAAAGAAATAGATTAAGATGATCATAATAATAAAAAGATATGTACCTAAAAGTATAACATTAACATTGTTAAAACAGGAATGGCAGAACTAAGGGGACAGTCTGTACACCAACTATGGTAACTAGAAAGCGAAACTCTATTATATCCTATGTTAAAACGAGACACTTATTTCCCTGTGATAGGTCATATAGGTGAAAAATCTATAAAAAATATTTTTTACATGATTTGTAATCTTAAATACATGGGGTGGACCTTGAGAATGAACTTTAAAATGAATAGAACAATTCTCAAATGAAATATTCACAGAATGTCCACCAAGGAAGCCTCAGAAGTCATGTCAAACCATGTCTTCTAACTATAACGCTCTACGGTTTGGAATTGACACAAAAATAAAAGCTGAAATATATGTTTAAAAACAACTACAAATTACTGAATCGTGCCGGGATTGCAGAGGACGTTTTTCTATAAATTAAAAATACTTTGACCTGAACAGCCATAAAAATTTGTGGGATGCCACTGAAATAGTACCATGAGCTAAAGTCATGGCTTTTATGTATATATATACATAAAATAAAATATATGTGGAATAAAATATATAATATATAAAATAAAATAAAATAATGTGAAAATAAGCCAGATAAACTAAAAAAAAAAGGTATTAAAAAATCACTGAAATCAAGAATAGCGATCTAAAAACAAGATTAACAAAGCTCAAAGCTGGCTGTGACAAGACTAGATAAAATGGATAAAATTAATAAAAAAGGAAGGCAGAAGAGTGAAGAAGGAGGTATGACTACAGTCAAAACGGAGTTTTAAAAATAATATTATGAACTATAGGCCAATAACTGCAAAAGTTTAGATAAAATGGGTAAATTCCTGGGAGAACAAAGAATGCCAACATTCTTTGAAAGAAATTGTAGAAAGGAAATGTAAACTTTTTTTTTCCAGGAACTTGGAGTGGGGAAGGGCTTATTAAACAAGAGTCAAAAAGCACTTGATGGGTTTGGTGACGGCATAGTTAGACATGAACACACTGTATGACCATATGGCTCAGAGAAATTCTTTTACATTTCTGTAGGGAGACTCATTCACATTTGCTCCTCATAGTGTTGTTTCTGGAACCAACCCCAATGTCTATCTCTTCAGGAAAGGGCACTCGAGCTGTGTTGGAAGGACACTATGGACTACCGTGCATCCTTTAAGATACTGGATTACACTCAACAATACAGATGAGGGCCAAACATGGTATTGAGTGAAAAAACTAGTAACACAATGGGAACAAGAGAATATTGTGCATGTAAATATAGAAGATACATATTTACAACCAATGCTGTACATTCTACAAGGGTACATACATGTCAAGGGCATATATCAAACACTATTGAGCTGCTTCCTATGGGGGAGGGTGTGAGCATTGGAATGAGAATTAGGGACAAAGTGAATAAAGATGAAACAAAACAGAAGAAAGGTCTTGTATGGATTGATGGTGATAATAAGTTAAAAACTAAGGAATGTGACTAACTCAATTCTCCATACTTGAGTCCAAAAGAAAGATGGGGGAGACATTCCCACTGCAATTGTGGAAAGATGGCGGTAGGATCCAGTGGTCCCTAAATTGGAAGTTACCTTAGCAGGCAGGCAGTCTGATTTCTGCATCTCTCCCGTATTCTTGGAAAAGATCACCCTCCACTAGACTACAACACAGGGCAGGCTATTCGTGGGAAGAAGGCTCTCATGGGTTCAGAGTTCCTTCTGATGCATGGCCAACATCACCCTCCCCTAAACACCCAGCCACTGGTGTGAGTTCTGCCACCTGGTGCCATACCTTCTGTCACAGAAGAGCGCCCCAGATGCTCAACGCACCTGCTGTTGTGGTTTGTTACATCTTCCCTCTTCCAGTCCCACATGCCCAGATTTTTCAGCTGTTCTTCCTGCAACCTGTTCAGGGTCTCCTAAAAAGTCTCAGTGATTTACGGCATGACATCAACATCAGCTACTGAATGTGCCTTGTTCGTCTGAGAAGTGTGCTCAAGTCCCGCTGGGGACCAAGCATCTCGTAAGGCACTATCATGAGAGCTCAGAAAAAGGAAGCCACTTTTGTCAGGGTTATGACTGAAAGGTCTTGAACTAAGAGTCTTGTTCTACTGGATTTTGAAATATTTAAAGCTCATATAGATCTCTGTTATCCAGAATGAGAGCCTACATTTTACATATTGATTTATTCAGTCATCTGTCCAAGAAATATATTTTCATTGGCACTGAATATATTTCCTGTCCCAAAAGTTCCTGTGGACTCTGGAGACTGGAACATGCTTCTTTGTACCACGGATATAGAATCAAAGACCGGGGACCCAACCCTGGGGAGCAAGCTTGCTTCCAGTCTCCCTTACTGAAACAACTAGAAGGATTTGCCTCCCTCAGGCTCTCTGAGTATGGTGGCTGCATTTCACTTCTTACCTGCTTGGTAGCAGCTATGGATTTCTGTGGCCCAAGAACTCAAAATGGCTCCCACTTTGGGACGCCAACCACAATGTCTGTTCATGTTGTCTGGAAATCTAGAGTTCCTCTCTTTAATAACTTTGGGAGATAAGTCCAATAGGGTAAAATGAATCATTATAGTTTGAAGATGGGTCAAAGAATGGGCATAGAATTTGGAACATTCCACATTAATCAGCTCTTCATTAAAATTTTTAACTAGAAGAAAAATGCAAAGGACTTAGAACAAATTCAACCAGCCCTTCTGGACTGTGTTTTCCGTCAAAATCCTGTGAATGGGCACAACTCTACACAGCACAAGTTTCCATGCTGGGGAATACAAGGGAGGCCCCACTGGGCTTTGTTGTCACTTAAAACTAGTTGGGAACTGGACCCACACAAAGAAGAATATCTTTTAAATCCCCACAGATATCACTGCGGTACTGAACTACATTCACGCTGCTCCAGTGGTTGGTGCACAAAAGAAACTGGACAAAACCAGGGAGAAAGTGTCCCCATGCACATGTCTGGCAGGAAAATCAAGATTAGGAGAAGGAGAAGAGCTAGAATGGCAGGGGAGAAGGGCAGGTGGGAGGTCAGGGCCCCCGCAATGACCGAGACTGGGACAGGCAGGAGCAGAGACCATGTTGGCTGTTTGGGAGGCTGGGACTCAGAGCTCTTAAACCTTCCCGTGTCCATCTCCATGACCCCAGGACTCCTCCACTCCACCCAACACATCCAGGCTCTGCAGAGAGGCAGGAACATGTGTTTGTTTTCCACATGAAGAAGTGGAGACCCCAGACAGGGCTGGAGGTTTCTCCAAAGTCACATAGCCATAGGACTGGAACTCAGGCTCCTAACTCATGGCCAAGTGTACTCTCTTTTGTATGAAGCTGTGCCTGGTCTGCAGGAAGGTGTCAACCATGATGTTATGTCATCTCTAATAAGTTAAGGAGAATAGGTTCAGGCTGTCCTATTCCAAGCAAGAAGCATGAGAGGAGGGAAGGACTTTCAAAGCTGCTCATGGTGTATGCATATGAGGCAGGGATGTGGGGACCGATTTCTCTGAGGCTGGTAGACAGACTGTCCTCAGTCACCCAGACCAGGAGAGTCTGAATTGTCCCCTAGAGTTCAGTCTTCCAGATCTACACCTGCAGGAGAAGTAGGGTTGCCGATGAGAGCTGTCACCTCATCTCTTCTCTGATTGCTTTGCTCAGTCTCCTTGTCTTCAAGGCAAGACCTCCACATAGTCGCTGTTACTGTTCTCTGGGGGGAAAAGCAGAAGACCAGCCATGAGGCTCACCACCTAGGAGTCACACGGACCAACCTCACTCAAGGGAAAGAAGCCCTCTCTCCCCAGCACAGGATGACCTCGATGCCACATCAAAGTGACATCTTCAGGGGCGGATGTATCGCAGGGAGCTCTCCTGGCAAAACAGGGGGTCTCTCGGTAAGTTTAGGCATCCAGGTTTCCCGCTCCAGATGCCTCCACTCACCTGCGGGAAACCTGTGTCTCCCTCTGAGTGAGAACAGCTGAAGCTTATTCTAAGGACACCAAGGGAAGGGAAGGAAGCCAGCGAGCTGAGGAGAGGATATCTCCCCTTTACCTATCAGGGCTAATCAAGCATGGGCAGCCAGGGTGGTAAGACTCCCACCCAGTTCTTAGGAAAGAACTTGAAAGGACTCTCCTCTTGGCATTCGTGAGTCATTTGTCATTGCTGGACAGGTACGAGCACTGCCCCCACCAGCAGCTCATCTGGGTTTTCCTAAGGGCTGTGCTTTTGTTCCTGTAAGTTTTGGTGGAACATGGCCATGGGATTGCACCTGTAGCTAAATCTATGGGAAGTGACCTTGTGTGTATGTGGGGGTGCAGTTCTTGGAGGGGGGGGCAGGGGGCTGAGAAAGAGCGGCAAAGGAGGGGTTGTTATTTCCATCATTAAAAACCCACGCTCAGTTTTGCTGGGAGGTGAGAAGCTTGCTGACGGTCCGCGGGTGACTTAAGCAGACGGAGTAGAGTGTGGGGTGATTGCAGGCTTCCTGGAACTCTGCCCTCTGCCCTTCTCCCTAGCTAGTGTGTCCCCCCACCCCCAGGGATAACTGAAATCCCTCTGCTTTGGAATCAGACCATTCAGGCCACCATGGGAAAACCCGAGTAAACCGTAAATGTCTTAGGAAACCCGTGTTCGATTCAAACCACGTTGTAACTACAGATACTAGAGATGATTTTCTGAGGGCAGGTATCAAGGGGGGCAGGTAAGCAATTGTGGCTGCTAGTGATGCAGTTTGAGGGGCCTCCGCGTGGATTCTCCGCTCTCCGATTTACTGGCCATCTCTCATTTTCCTCCATGGCTTAATTCCATTAGGGATATATTTGAAACAATTTGTCCCCTAATACTAAATAAATGAATGCTCAGCAAATATTGAGCAAAACATAACCGTATGAGCCTTGGGGAGGGCAGCGAAGCAATTTTCTCGTTTGAAAAATTGGCCTGCTTGTCCATCCCAAGCCTGTGGGTCGCACAGGGTCACAGGATGGGCTTGAGGTCAGCTCTCCCAGAAGGCCCCGGGCCACTCTTGCTCTCCTGACTAGCCAAGCAGAACGCCGCTTGCATTGGCCACTTTCCGGGCTCAAAGACACTGCTCCCCAACAAGATCGACATTGCTTTTTGGTGGGTGAAGCTTTTAGAGAGAAAACAACAGAACATGGTGTGTATCTGCATAAATTCTACAAAGTCGGCCAGTGGAAGAAGTGGAACTGACCCCCATGTCAGAGTTTTCACCGTAAATACTATTCAACCCCCTTGTCAGAGTTTTTACCGTAAGTACTATCCAACTGTATCTGTGATCTTCTCCATCGCGGGCGGGAGCTGGCTTGCTTTACCGGATGTCCAAGTTGAACCACCAGCCCTTGATTTGGTTTCTCAAAGGTGGAGATCAATTCCTTTAGGTTTGAAAAGAGCATTTGGGGAGCACCTTCCACAGTCTGCCAAGATACAAGAAGGAGATCGCTTGTCACCATCCACTGTGTGTGCAACGTGACACTTCTCCCAGCAGCGGTCTGAGCCCTCAGAGCAGGGCTGCCTCTGGGCTTGCAGACTGAAAACCAGCAGCGGGCAGTTCCTGCTTAAGAGTTCACACCGATACAAATACACAGAAACCTTTGTTTTGAAGCCCGGTCCTGACTCGAGCTACTGCAGGTAAAGAGGATTCATCAAGGGAACCCACCCAGGTCTGCAGTACTGAGTGAGCCCCCATCCTTGGTAAGTGTGTCTGGGACAGTTCTTAGAGCTATCCTGCAGACGGCCGCCCTCTGGCAGCGGATGTCAGATGTGTGCCTGGTTTTCTCAATGATCACTGGGGTTCTCATACAGCTCCATGTCAGTCTGTAGAGAGGGGTGGAAGCCAGAAGGTTCTCGGACATGTGGTTTGGTTAACCTCCATCAGACACGCCGGTGACACTGAAGTCGGCTGCAGGGAGGTTCCATATAAGGTTATCGCGTCAACCCTCAGGACAGGTTCTAAGTGCACTGCTACCCCTCTGAGAAATGCCCCGTGTCCGAGTGATAGCTGATTCCTATGCCTCTCCATTTTGTCCAGACAAGAGACAAAATGGTGTATTAAGGAATTATCACAATTTCCCAAAGCATGCATGACAAAAGAAAGAGTTTATACATTGCTTTTTAGAAAACATTTCATGTTGAAATAGTTTCAGACTTGAAGTTGAAAAAATACTTTAAAAATTTTTATACATATCCTTCACCCACACCCCCAATTTTTAAAAAATTCTTTTTATTTTATTGATTTTTTTTTTTTTTTTGACAGAGAGAGCACAAGCAGGGAAAGGGGCAGGCAGGGGGAGAGGGAGAAGCAGGCTCCCTGCTGAGCAGGGAGCCCAATTCAGGAGCTCGATCCCAGGACTCTGAGATCATGACCTGAGCCGAAGGCAGACACTTAACCAACTGAGCCACCCAGGCGCCCCTCACACTCCAAATGTTAACATTTATATTATACATATTTGCTTTTCATTTTCTTTTTTTTAAAATGTACATGTGCATACATGTACAAATATAGGGGTACATACACATATTCTTTTTAAAAAATATTTTGAGATTAAGTGTGGACATGATAACTCTTTAACCCTGAATATGTCAATATTTCCCAAAGAGCAAGAACATTCCATATGTTAAAATGAGGAAATTAATCTTGATGTAGTTCTACGTGCTAATCTTCAGACCTTATTCAAAATTTTGTCAATTGCCTCGATAATGTCTTTTGTAAGAAAAGAAAAATTACACGCACACCAACACGTAGATATACTTATATGTGTGTGTGTGTGCGTGCTTGTGTTTGGGGATCATGGTATATTCTAATTTCTTTTCGATATTGACAACGAATGTTAGCATATTGAAGATTCAGAGAAATCTGGCAGTGAAAAATCTGCTTAACCTCATCTCCAAGTGTTTCAAAAATATTATTTCGGGATCCACTGTTAGTAAAGACTCAGTTAATTTTATTATACTCTACTTCCTAAGCCAGAGAAATCATTTCAAAACAGAAAGTGTTTTCTGCTTAATTCTCAATAAACCAGAAAAATTAAAGAAACCCCTAAGGCTGCCCATGGACTGATGCTTCCCTTTGTATTTTCATAGGACCGTGGAGCTCACTGGTCTTCTACACACTCAGACTCCTCCCCACCTTCCCGTTCCAGCCTGCCCTGCTCACTCTGTCATCCTCTCACTGGAGTGGCCTCTCCTTTAGTCCGGGTTGGTGCATTTGACCCCTGGGGAAGCCAGGGTCTACACATCTGAATAACAGTCTTGAATAGTGAAAAATTCTCCCCATTTCCCTCAGAGAAAGACAAAGTTTACTACAGATCTGACTCTAAACTCTATGTTGCTTCCCTTTTTACAATGCCTCTCCATGGCCACGTCTCAGGTTCAAGAGATGATCTCAGGTTCTCCCCCAACCTTTCATAGCTGCGGTTAGAAGAGTTCTTGTAACGTTCTTACCTGTATATTGTAAAACCCACGTCTGTCTTTGAAGATTCGATATGTGTAGACAAAATTTTTAAACCTGTGGAAAGATAACTGTGTGACTTGTCATGTTCTCATATGCAAAACCAGATCACCTTTACCTACAAGTCTATTTTCCGTGCAATGCCTTTGGCAATCCTGGGTCCCCCAAAGCAACTGATCATTTTCAGGCATTCTCACCTGTGGGAATTTGAAAGAGACAAAGACTTAGAAACGGGGACCTTTATTCTGTTGATGGAAGTCTGGGCTTGTAGCAAAGAGGGTCAGGAGAGAGAATCTACTATTTCCATGGTCTTTATATTCTCTCTAGTTTTTTTCACTCAGCTCTAAGTTGGTACAACATAAAAAACACCATTGAGCCGTTCCTGTATTGTTTACTAAACGACATGTCCTTGAACTTGATGGAGACAGTTAGTGTTACTTAAAACAGAAAATGTTGTGAATTTTGCCCAAGGAAATGATGTATTATGTTCTTGTTCTTCATTGGCACTTCTGGTTAAGTAATCTAACCAGAATCTAAATAATAGACCCAATCTAGCAAGTTCCAAAGCACAACATAGCATACATACATTACCGTATTTCTCCAATTCCAAGATGCCATTAGTTGTAAGGGATCAATTTAACAATAGCTTCCCAGGAGGAACATGCATGCATTAAATGTCTCTGTCAACTGTTTAACATGTTCTGATTCCCCAGAAATATTAAAGTGTAAAAAAAAACAAAGATACTGACATGAGGCTCAGATTACCTAATGATCCGCCCATGACTCCCCACACAGCCCCCTCCCCAGGGCTTGCACCTATGCCAAAGAATCATTTGTCTGAATTGGGAATTTAGAAACAACTTAGAGCTTTAAGGTACAGAAGATTTGATCACTGGTTGCCTGGAGGCTTTGACAATTGACTTCAAATCCCCATCCTTTTTGTGGGGGTTCCTGAGGCCAAAATAAGCCAGTGGGTGTCCCCAAGTCACATTGCAAGCAACAAAACATTTCACATGAGTCCTTATCCACATGGAAGGGGTCTCAAAAATTTCTTTCCACAGTGATATCATTCCAATAGAGATCCAAGTGAGGTCCACACATTGCATTTGGCTGAGATTCAAGCAATCAGCAGAGAATTCCCAGACTCTGAGCTGCCACAGCTCTTGTCCTGGGCGCTCACATCCTCAGCCTTCACAACCACGCACAAACGTTGCATGCCACTCTCTGGAGCTAATCCCTCTTCCACTGAAGGCTGCCCATTGTCATCTGCTCAAGGACTTAGTTCTGGCAATTTCTTCCTCTCTCTCTCTGACGTCATTAATTATTATTCTTTATCCAACAGCCAGGGCGGCCCTTATCCAAACACACGAATCAGTTGTTTTTTGACTTATAGAGCTTTATTAACTTTTCCCACTTGTTCAAAAGATTTTCCCATACAGATAAACAGCATAAATATTTGTAATCTACTTGTAATCAATATGCTTTTGATTATAGCATAATGTATTTTGTCATTGATTCTTATTTTGTCTAATGTTTAATAAATGCCTTTAAGCTGTGTGCCCCCAAAAACGTGAGTCGAGTCATGTCCCTCCCTTGCACAAAAATATGCTCGATTTTTTTTTTAAGTTTCAAGTTTTCTTTAAGAGATTATTTGTAAGTAATCTCTACGCCCAACGTAGGACTCAAACTCATAACCCTGGGATCAAGAGTTGCATGCTCTTCCAACTGAGCCAGCCAGGCACCCCAAATCTGGTCAATTTCGAATAAGAAAAATAAGGATGGTGTGTGTGTCTGTTTGTCTGTCTGTGTGTGTGTCTGTGTGTGTGGCAGATGGCAGGCGGTGTTTCTGTATCAATGGGTCTCAAATCTTATAAAGCTGTAATTAAGACAGTGAGAACGAGTTCCAGGGCAGAAAAGATATTAATGGGATAACACAGAGAGCCCAGAAACAGACCCATACATGACTGAAAATTTGGTATATGACAGAGCTGACACAGCGGATCAGTGAGGAGGGATGGACTATTTATTTGTTAAATGGTGATGGTAATGTCTTAATGTGGAAATAAATAAAATTGGATCCCACAAAACAGTGAGCTCAGGAGAAGGAAGTGTAAGCGAACAACTTCATGACCTTGAATTAAGGAAGGAGCTCTTACATCACCAAAAGTACGAGCCCTAAGAAAAGATTAATAAACTCACTATGTTAAAATTAAAACTTCCAATTATCAAAATGTATTATTAACAGAGTGAGAAAGTCCACAGATGGGGAGAAATCACTGTAACACTCCGTATGAGAAGAACGTTAGTGTACCTTTTAAAAAAGGGTGATGAAATGTCCAAGAAACACATGAAGAGATGTCTTCCTTCACTATCAATCAGGGAAATACAAATTAAACCACAATTAGATATCATTTCATACCAGATTGGCAAAGACATGAGAGTTTACTCATGGAAGATACTGGCCGTGATGTAAAGCTATCGAAGGTTCTATGTACAATTAAGGGGGATGTAATTAGATACTAATGTCTTGGGGAACAATTTGGCAAAGTTTACGAAAGCTGAAATGCATACAACCTGTAAGCCCAAATGTGCAGATTTTGAGATTGGCAATATTGGCACAAAAGTGACAATGCCTCTATTATATTCTTTATTAAAAAAGCAAAGATCACAGAAACTAAATATTTAATAGATTAAAACAGCTTTACAATCTAGAAAATCATAAATATAAAGTATTAAGTAAAAGTATAAATTAATGAAAATACATAAGATAAATAGATATTTTATAATATAAGCTATCATTAGATTAGATTCACTGGGGTACCTGGGGGGCTCAGTCAGCTCAGCATCTGGCTCTTGCTTTCAGCTCAGGTAGTGATCTCAGAGTCTGGGATTGGAGCCCCATGTCAGGCTCTGAGCTCAGCGCAGAAGCTGCTTAAGATTCTATCCTCTCTCCCTCTCCCACTGCCCCTTCCCCACCTCTCTTTCCCTCAAATAAATAAATAAAATTAATTAATTGACATACAAAAACCAACCACTCCAAATGCTCCAAACCTTATTAAATTTTCACTGATAATGAAAAATTCAAAGTAAAATAGGTCTTTTTAGTATAATTTTGATGTGAAAGAAGGGAAGGAGAGCGGTAGGGATGACGGGAGAGGGAGGGAAGTAGGCAGGGAGGGAAAGTGAATCAGTGTGGTCCTCACTGAGTTCTGAGGGCTTTTTATGCAAATGTTTCCATCCACTGGAAAAGCATTATTTGTTGATAAGGTTTGGGGGAGGCTAAGGATGCGGAGTTTAAGCTCACTGAATACTTTCCTCTGATTTGTTTACCTTCAAGCAATCTCATCCCTTGTCCTGCAACTTGAAAAAAAAATCTGTTTTGAAACTTTTGGATCTTTATAGAAGTTGGTATCTTTGACTGAGAGCAGAGTTTGCCACTTGAGCCATTTGTAATGTCAGTGGTTATGTTTCTAAGATTCTCCATGCTCACAGGCCGCTCTGAAATGGTCTTTATCCAAACATAAACACAAAACCAAAACAAACAGTTGAAAAGGCCTCACTGTAATTCTAGCAAAGCTGACACAGTGTTATCTTAGTTCCAGGCGTACGGTACAGTGAGTCAACACTTCTGTGTTGTCACCGTGTGTCACCCATGTGTCACCCATGTGTCACCAGGTGGTCATCACAAGAGCCCTCCTTCATCCCCATCACCTGGGGACTGTCCCCCCATCCCCCCCACCCATCTCCCCTCTGGTGACCAGCAGTGCGTTCTCTAGACGGAAGAGCCTGTTTCTTGGTTTGTCTCTTCCTTCCCTCTGTTCGTTCGTTTTGTTTCCTAACTTCCACATCAGAGTGAAATGGAACCGAATGCCCACAGATCGGTTGCAGATAATTCATACCAACTTCAGTTGTGATAGTTGTGGTTGAGTAAACAGATTGTGATGTCTCCCTGGAATGGAATACCAATGAGAGGCGTAAACTCTGGCGCGTGTAACTATACGGATGAATCTCAAAGTAATTACTCTGGGCTCGGACTAAAAGGGCTACTACTTTATGATTTGATTTATGTTACAAATTCTGGAAAATACGTAGGAATCTATAGTGCCAGAAAGTAGATGATGCTGTGTTGGGGCCTTGGCGGGTGGCGTGGGGAGGGAAGTTCACAAAGGGGCACGGGGGTGTTTTGGGAGATGACGGAAATGTTCATTATTTGGGTTGTGGTGGTGGTTTCATGAGTGCAGGCAAATGTTAAAATTCATCAAATTGTACACTTTTTATTTTATATCGATGATTCCTCAATAAAGCTATAAAGACCATGGCATAAAATGGTATATGAATAGAATTTATATTTGCTCTAATATAGAAACCAAATTTAAGTCCATTTTACGTATACGATTCTCACAGTTTTCACGGTTCATCTTGGTGTTAGAGAGAGAACAAATATTTCCTATATTTGCTGTTGGGGCCTTAGTAAATATGCTGTGTCTTGACCTCCAGCGGGAGAGTGACCCACGGTGAGGATGGCTCTGGGCAGGACAACAAGGAAAGAGGTCCAGACAGGCACTCAATTATTTCTAAGGTTTATAGTACTTGGTGTATTGAGATACCTGCTTTCTTGGCTATCCCATGGAAATCTTCAACCCCATTTAAATGTGAGAAATACACAGGGCTTATAAAGCCCATTTTAAAATCTTCGGCATAACCTTTTAGTTGAGATGGAAGTTTTCAGCTGGAGAAGATCAGAATAGGGGCGCCTGGGTGGCTCAGTCACTTAAGTGTCTGCCTTTGGCTCAGGTCATGATCCCAGGGTCTGGGATCGAGTCCTGAATTGGGCCCCCCGCTCAGCGGGGAACCTGCTTCTCCCTCTTCCTCTGCCCTTCCCCCTGCTTGTGCTCTCTCTCTCTCAAATAAATAAATAAATAAATAAATAAATAAATAAATAAAATATTTTAAAAAGAAAGAAAAGGCCAGAATGAAGCTTTTCTGAGCTTCTGCCTATCTTTGAATTGCTTTACTCTTTCCAATGGGGCTTAGCCTTACAAATGGCCATCATGCGAGGCTCTGTTCAGGGGTCTCGGTGTCCTTGCTCCATTCATGACGAGTCCACAACTAGCAGACGACCTCACGTTGTCACCAGTGAGGCAGGGACACTTCTTCACATTCAAGTCTGTAGTTTTATTTTAAACCAGACATTAAAAGGTCAGTTGAAGGAAATGCAACTGTCGGCCCTATGATGACAACTAGGTAGTCTGTATTTCCCTGGGCCCTGACGCAAGTGTGAAACACGCATCAATAAAAAGTGTTTTAAGACTTTTGACTTCCGGCCTTCTCACTCGTTTTGATTGGACTGTGCCTTGGCACAACCTTTTATGCCACTAATTGGTGAAGGTGTGTTAAAATGTTAAAAATTCTAGGATTTTATCCTAAGGAGAGAGTTGGGCAAACTTGCAAAGATGTATGCACAAAAATGTTAACTATCTCGTTACATTGGGTCCATCAGACCGAAGTGCAAATAACCTAAATGTATGATTATGTATCAGTTATGACAGATCCCAGCTATAACATAGTAAGTGATCACAAAAAGATGATGTGTATTGGCTTTCTTTGATGATACCAGCAATGCACTGACAAAAAAAATTTTGCAAACCGCTGCGTGTAATAAACCAGGGGCATAGACAACAGTCTGGAGGCACGTATACTGAAATATTAGAAATGATCATTTTCATGTGGTGAAACTGAGAACATTTGTGCTTTCTTTTGGTGGCTCTTTTTTGGACCTTTCCCTACCATGGATTTTTCTAAAATAATAAAAATGTTTGAAACATCTTTTTCTCTATGAGCTCTAGAGTCTTTCCAAAGATCTCAGAATCTGAGAGACCCTGCCTCCCCAGGGATCTCCCACTCCGCCTTCCTATTGCTGTGTCCTCCCAAGTGAGGGCCCTTGGCAAGTCACAGCCCAGATTCTTCTTCCCACCTGCGGCCTGCTGCCGGCTACAGAAAGTCCCCCTGCCCCTCAGGCCCACAGCTCTGGCCCTTGAATCTCCCCACATCTACTCTGTTTGACTCTACTGATTCTAAAGGCAGACCCGGTTTCAGCTTCTCACACTCACCAAGTCACACTGCAGAGAGAGTGGTTTGGCACGTCGGCATTTTCTATCGGGTTTTGCAGTCAAGTCACATTTCCTGTCCACATTTACCACAGAGCTTTCTGTTTAATACTATCTGCTGCTGGGCCAACTCTCTGCATGACTTTATTTCTAAACTTCCCCATAATGTTTTTGTTTAGGTCTGGGAAAGCACGGACGTTGGGATGTTGCCATTTGAATGCAGCGAAGAAGATGGGGCCGCCCAGGTTCTGGAAGCAGAATGGCAGGACTCCACAGATCAGGGTCTGCTGCCAAGCCCTCAAGTCCCCTGCTTGGGTGCGTCATAACACAGTTCCAGGGTCACAACCTTGAACATATTCCAGCGGCCCTGGGGACTCGGTAAGAGGGGTCATAACGACATACCACCAAGTTGGGCTTGGACAATTGTTTAATAAGAAGCTCCTGTTTCTTTCCCCACAAAGTAGGGATAATGTCACCTACTAGAAACAGCTTTGCAAAGAGTCGATGAGATAAGGAATGCGACTTGCTGACCAGCGTTTGGCTCAGAGGAACGAACCTTCATGGTGGCTCTGAATGCATGGATTCGGGAAAATAGGCTAAGTCTGGTGTTGCACATCATTTTGGCTTTGCTCACATAAGGTTGTGTATCGAAGCATGGATTGCTCTGTGCGACCTTTCCTGTACCCACCTTGCAATAGCCTCTCTGTCCTTCCCTGTACCATAACCCTATTTGGTTTTCATCATCTTGTTTCCTCTTTCTGAAATGTGTGTTCATGAGGGCAAACCCGATGCCTGTAGTATTCATCACTATTTCACCAGTGCCTAGAAATGTGTCTGGAGCATAAGAGGTGCTTGGTATATGCTCACTGAATGAATACCTAAAGGTGCTATTATTCATCCTCCAGGTCCCAGTTCTGTCCAGGCTCTCCGCAGCTCACTGAGTGGGTCCCTCCCTGCTCTCAGTCCCCGTATGCCCTGATGCGAGTGCAGTCATCAGCATGCATTCTACGGTACCTTTTTTCCCCCCATTAATTTCTTTATTTTCCCCACTAGGCTTTGAGCTATGTTGAAGGCACCAATCAAGTGCCTAGCATAGTGCCTGGCATATAAGAGACTTTCAATATTTGTTGAACCACTAGAATCTAGTTCAATTAGTTGTTCAATTAGTGGAACAACTAGGTCTGTACTGAGCTGTGTGATCATTTCACAAGGATCATGCTAAGGTCCGTTTCGATGGGAGCCATTTGACCTGAGCCTTAAGCCTGGGGGTACCTGAAATGCGTCTGCCTTTCAGGGACATGGGCAGGGAAGAGGGCGAGGCCTGGTTATGGGCAGATGGCCCCAAATATGTATTCTTCCCTCTTCATTTGATTTTTAAACTATTTTTCACCTTCCTTGGTGACTTGCGCTTTAGAAGAACACATAAGCTGGGTTGATACTCCACGAAATAATTGAAAATAAATATTGATTTTTAAAGAGAATTCCAGTAGAGACTACCCACCCTGAGGTCTGCATCAGGGTCTCCGGTCTTTATGACATCTCTTGCAACTTCTTTTCCCATTCCGGTTACTTGCCTCACCATCGCTAATTCCTCACCACCTCCCACCCGGAGACACAACCACCGTCATCTGTCCCCCTGGGTGCATCCTCCATACATCAGATTGCGTCCTTAAATCTCCCGTTGGGACTTTGGAGGGTTCTAGTCTTGTCACTTGCTGGCTTGGCAACCAGCTACATCTCCCTGCTGTCTATGGACTCATTCTTCTCAGACCCGATAATATTAGCCCAAACCTACTTTTCCAAAAGCTGGTTTCCAAGCTACCTTTCGGGAACCCTGTATGATTCATGTGTGCTTTCAAATGTCCTGCCTCTAGACCTCTGTTCCTTCTCCCTTCCCTCCCTGACATGCCTTCTATCCCACTTCCATATGATCAAATCTTACCACTCTTCCAGGTCCCAGCTCAAATACCATCTCCTCTAAGAAGACTCTCCTGCTCGTATTTTCTCTTCAATTTGTATTAAACTGTCTCTTCTTAAATTTATATTTTATTCTTTTTTTTTAAAGATTTTTTTATTTATTTATTTTACAGAGAGAGGGAGATCACAAGTAGACAGAGAGGCAGGCAGAGAGAGGGGGGGGGAAGCAGGCTCCCTGCTGAGCAGAGAGCCTGATGTGGGGCTCAATCCCAGGACCCTGAGACCATGACCTGAGCCGAAGGCAGAGGCTTAACCCACTGAGCCACCCAGGCGCCCCTATTTTACTCTTTTTAAAATGATTTACATGCTTTGGATCTCCTTGGGGAAAAAAAAATGCAGGTTCCCTACTGAAATTGCCCTGGTTCCTAGCACAGCGTTTGAATAGATTAGCAGGGATTCACTACTTTTTTGTACACTTTTTTTTTTTCATTACAAAAGTCATATATGCACATAAAAAACATTTAAACAGTGTAAAGTTATCAAATGAATACATCCGCCACTTCTCTCCCAAGTCACTCTTTTCTCAATTTCCTAGCTGTAACCACTATTGCAAGTCTCTTACATACCTCCTAGAAATTGTGTAAGAATATGCAAGGATCCGGGCATACCTTTTTTTTTTTTTTTACACAAATGGGATCACGTTTTACATCTTGCCCTTTTCTTACCATAGATATTGGAGGTTTTCTCGTACCATATATGGATTTACCCAATCTTATTAATCAATTTGCACATTCTCATGCTGTCATAAGTAAGATAAAGTAGGCTATTATTAGATCACATAAGATAGATGTTTTTAAAAAAAATCTTTTAAAGTAATCTCTACACTTGGAGTACCTGGATGGCTAGTTGGTTAAGTGTCTGCCTTTAGCTCAGGACTCTGATCCCAGAGTCCTAGGATCAAGCCCCATGTCGGGCTCCCTGCTCAGCGGGGTGTCTGCTTCTCCTTCTCCCTCTGCTGCTCCCCCTGCTCGTGCTTAGTCTCTCTCTCTCTCTCTCTCTCTCTCTCTGTCAAATAAATAAATAAAGTCTTTAAAAAAAAGAAAAACTAATCTCTATGCCCAACAGGGGCTCGCACTCACAATTCCAAGATCAAGAGTCGCATGCTCTACCAACTCAGCCAGCCATGGTAGGTTTATTTATTCACTAATAGGTGAATTTGGGGTCAAAGGTTACATCCATGAATTTTATATTTGGGTCACATTGCCATTTGAAGAGACTGTGTGCGCCTGTGCGATGGTGTCTGCTTCCTGGCACCCTAACTTTGTCTGAGTATTTACATAGTTTTAATTCTTGCCTATTAAACATTTGAAAATAGTATCTCATTATTCTTCCAGTTTCTATTTCTCTAGTTATGAGTGAGATCTAGCATTTTTCTTTCTTTCTTTTTCACTTTCTCTTTCCAAGAATCTCCTTCTCTTTCCCTTTCCCTAGTTTTGTATTGACTTTTTAAAAAACACTTATCTGTTTACGAGGTTCACTTGTCTTATCAGTTTGCTGATAGCCTTTTTTAAGTTGTTTTTATCAGCAGTTTTTTTTTTTTTTTTTAAATAGTGGTCAGATTCATGAGATTTTTCTTTTTTTGGCTTCTGGGCTTTACCTCCTGCCTAGAAAGGCCCTTCTCAACCCCAGGCATATATTTTAAAAGTTCATCATTTCTTTTTAGTATGCATGGTTTCATGTTTTAAAAAAAAAATAACTTATGCATTAGAACCACTTCAAATTAATTTACTTCAAGAAGAAAGGCATTCAGGTGTATTTTTTTTTTTTCCCCGAAATGACCAGTCAAGCACCCAACACCATTCACGGTTGTTCAACATCATTGATAAGAAACATGCTTTTAAATCATATGCTAAATTCCAATGTATTTGGCCTTATTTCTATCAGACTCCGTATTCTATTCCACTGATCTGTCAGCACCAAACTCCTTTTCTCTCGAAGTTGTTTCTTTTTTTTAAGATTTTATTTATTTATTTGACAAAGAGAGACAGCACAAGCAGGAGAAATAGCAGAGAAAGAAAGAGAAGCAGACTCCCCACTGAGCAGGGAGCCAGATACAGGACTTGATCCCAGGACCCTGAGATCATGAGCTGAGCCAAAGGCAGATGCTTCACCAGCTGAGCCACCCAGGTGCCCCTAAGATTTTATTTTTACATAATCTCCACATGTCAGGCAGGGCTCCAACCTACAACCCCCAAGATCAAGAGTCACATGTTCCACTGATTGAGTCAACTAGGCACCCTTAGTCCCTTTTAAAAATAAAAAATATTTTGGGGCACCTGGGTGGCTCAGTGGGTTAAGCCTCTGCTTTCAGCTCAGGTCATGATCCCACGGTCTTGGGATCGAGCCCCACGTCGGGCTCTCTGCTCGGCGGGGAGCCTGCTTCCCCCTCTCTCTCTCCGCCTGCCTCTCTGCCTACTTGTGAGCTCTGTCTGTCAAATAAATAAATAAAAAATCTAAAAATAAAAAATATTTTTGGCTATTCTAGCAGGTTCCTTGTGTTCCATGTCCCACCTGAATAAACTTTGTGATCCTTGATGAAAACTTTAAAAATTCTGTTAATCTTTTTTACTGGAAACATACTGAATTTATAGATTAATTGTGGCAAACTGATATGCTTCCAAATTGAGTCCCTAATTTCCTGTACATCTTCTAGTGAGTTCCTCAGTAAGTACTGAAGTTTTCTTCCTACAAACCTTACACATTTCATATCCCTTTATTCCCGAGTATTACTATTATTTTTCACTAATGTCAATGACAGATTTTATTATGTTTTCTCACTGGTTACTGTTTTTTTAAATGAAAAAGATATTGATTTTAATTTGAATTTTATAAGCAGACACTGTTAATTGAATGTTCTTAAATTTACTTTTTAAGTGGTTTTTTTTTTCAATTAAATCTTAGATTTCACAGACATAAAGTCATGTCAATTGCAAATAATAAGTTTGCCTTTTCCTTTTCTATTTTTACCTTTATTTCCTCTGGCTAATTACACTTGCTCATCTCTCATGGAAAATGCTCCCTAGTAGTACTGGTAATGAGTATCATCGGCTCATTTATGATTTTAGCAGCAATTCCCCTATGCTCTACCCGGCCTTTGGTTAAGAAAGTATCTATCTAGCTTTGTATGACTAAGAGTGTGTAAGTGCATGTGTGCATGTATATGTGTGCGTATTTAATTGAAGGATGGATGTTGAACTTTATCTAACACCTTTTAAGCAAATTTGAGTGAGTTATTCAGTTTGTCAACTTTGATCTATTAATACCTAATTAAACTACTAATTTACCCAATGTGGAACCATCTTTGACTTCTTGGAATGAACTTGAACATGGTGTATTTTCTCCTCTAATGTGTTACTGGCTTCTGTTTTTGTTAGTAACTTCTCGAAAATGGATATTAATTGAAATTGAAATTGGTCTACAGTCTTCTTTTGTGCATATGTCCTTATTGGAGAAAAAAAAATGGTTTACCTTCATGGGTAGGAACTGAGGGAAGAAAACAGAGAATAGAAGATAAACAGCCCCAGCTAAAAATGGGTAAAGAATGTGATTGCGCAACTCTCAAAAAAAGAATTACCAACGGCTAAAAAATATATGACAACACCTTCATCATCGCTGGTAACGTGAAATTCCAACTACTAACCCCTTCAGACTACCTTCCTTTCACCTGCATCTCTGGTATCCTACAACAAAGGAAAGGGATCTCTCTGCCTATTCTGTTAGTCACAACAGTCCCTTTTGTCTGCACTCTCAGAAGCACTGAAGCATATTCACAGACACACTTCGGTTTTAATTCCCTTAGCAGGCAGAAAGAAAAATTTCAGTGATCTCTCCAAACAGAGCATTTAAAGATAGTAGGTTCCCACTGATACCTGTTCAAGATTGTTTTCTTTCTTTTTAAATTTTTAATTTTAAAATTTTTTTTAAAGATTATTTATTTATTTATTTATTTGACACAGAGAGAGAGAGAGAGAGAGAGAGAGATCACAAGTAGGCGAGAGGCAGGCAGAGAGAGAGGGGGAAGCAGGCTTCCTGCTGAGCAGAGAGCCCAATGCGGGGCTCCATTCCAGGACCCTGAGATCATGATCTGAGCTGAAGGCAGAGGCTTAACCCACTGAGCCACCCAGCCACCCTTTTTAAATTTTTTAAAAGATTTTATTTATTTATCTGAGAGAGAGAGAGAGAGTGTGTGTGTGTGCAGGAGTAGGGGAAGGAGCAGAGGGAGAGGGAGAAGCAGACTCCTGGCTGAGCAGGGAACCCAACATAGGGCTCAATTCCAGGACCCTGGGATCATGACCTGAGCTGAAGGCAGACACTTAACCAACTGAGCCATTGAGGCCTCCCCCCACCCCCATTTTCTAAATGGGACTAAACAAGCTCCTTTAGCAGAGGGGTTCTTGAACTTCATACAGAACTCTTTGGAAATGCCAGATGCATTTTAACACAAGCAAGTCGTTGGAGAAATCTGGGTCTGTTTCTTCATCTAGAAAATGCTTATGCCGGCACTGATAGGCTATAAGAAGGATAAAAGGAAATGATGCATGTTGAAGCTCTTTATGAGCCTAACACAATTTTGTGTTGAAATCATATGTATGAAATCATACTGTATGTCATCAAGTATGAAATCTTACTGTAAGAGTCACAGGCAGAACCGGCAGAACATATGCGAACACTTAGTCTCTCAGATAAAAATTTCATAAAGGACATCGAGCCTTTTCCACAGCAACTAAGCTGACCTGTGCAGGCACCTCTCTACCCCCTCATCTTCATGCTTCCTGAAGCCCTTCCCTTCATTGCTATACCCCCCGCCCTGCCCTGCTGCAGAGGGTCCTGCTGGGGTGGCATTTGCTCCAGGGAGAGAAAGGCAGGTGGCAGAACTGGGACAGACCCACTCCTTGCACGCTTGTCCAGCACCTCCTCACTTTATCTCATTCTGCTCATTGGGGCCGCAAGGTCAGAGCACAGTACAACTTCTTTTGTGTTCAGCTATCAGGACCACTCTTGGGGTAAGATTCAGAATGTGTGGAAGTTGAGACTACTCACGAGACACAGAGGCACAAGACTCCCGGCATAGACTCGCTGTCCCTTATCAGGAAGTTGCCATCTATCCCGTCCTCCAGCAGGAGGGTCTCACAGTCTTTCTTAGACAGAGGGCCATGGTAATAGGGCAGATCCACGGGGAGCCTGCTGGGAGCCCTGTAATCCATCCCCAAGTTCAGGGCCGGCTCCAAGGAGGGAACTGGAGGAAGGGGCCTCAGGGAGCCTGGGGGAGCTGCTCTTCCGCTGGCTGGTAGGAGTGAGATGAGGCAGTTCTGCAGGACTCAGAGAGTTTTGCAAGATTCAGGAAGTAAGAAGGGTGGGGTGATGAAGTGACCACACATGTCAGCCTGTAAATGACCCTAGTGTGATTCACAGAAGTATGCGAGACCAGTTTGAGCCACAGTATCCTCCGCGATGTTGATGGCGGGGGATGAAGGGCTGACGCCGAGCTACCCGGACCTGGGCTGCAGCCCCGTATAGCACCATAAATCCATTTTTTTTAAATTTTTTTTTTATTTGACAGACGGAGATCACAAGTAGGCAGAGAGGCAGGCAGAGAGAGAGAGAGGAGAAAGCAGGCTCCCCGCGGAGCAGAGAGCCCGATGCGGGGCTCGATTCCGTGACCCTGGGATCATGACCTGAGCTGAAGGCAGAGGCTTTAACCCACTGAGCCACCCAGGCGCCCCCATAAATCCATTTTTTACCTCCTCTGGCTGCTGGTGTTCCTTTCAGAGAGCACCCCACTGCTTTTTGCTGTGATGGATGCCCATGGCCTGCTGAAGCTGCCTCTGATTATGCTAAACTTAGAGCAGGTGCTGGAGAAGTGTGCAGATGCTGAATGAGTAATGGAGCAATTGAAAAGGTAGGACTTCCACGGGTCGAATGGTATGAGTGATGGAAGATGTTCTTTTCCCAAAATGGGAATAGAAAGCAATTGAGCACGATGGGGGACGACAGCCTGTCCCTCGCTGAGGCTCCTAGCCATTGATGAACAAAGGCTGCTGCTAACATCTTCCGGCATTATGCTTTTTGGGGAAGGAGCCGGTGCAGGTGGGAGGGATATCTGAGTATGCAAAATTAGTTCAGGGATGCACCTCTTGGTGGAAGGAAAGAGTACAGGAACTTTGGTTTGAATATCCTCAGATCCTTTGAAGTTCCCATTTTGGAGGGCAGCAGTGATGTGTCCCCATGAAGAAAGACCAAGAAGAGTTTATCCAGCCAGAGACACTGAGCCCTCTTTAGACAAGCTGGCATTGATGAAAAATCCTTTTCCTCCGCTTTCTTTTCTTCTATCCTTCCTAACCTCCATCCCTCCTTCCTTCCTTCCTTCCTTTCTTCCTTCCCTCCTTCCTTCCTTCCTGAACCTTTTCTACCAAGATGATGTTCTTGGGAAAGGGGGCTTCTGTTATCTGAGGGTCAGAGTTAGCCTTAAGAGTAATTTCTTTTCTTTTTAAGATTTATTTATTTATTTATTTGAGAGAGGGAGAGAGAGCATGAGCAAGAGGGGCAGAGGGAGAGGGAGAGAGAATCACAAGCCGACTCCGTGCTGAGTGAGGATCCAACATGGGCTCCGTCTCACCACACTGAGATCATGACCTGAGCTGAACCAAGAGTCAGATGCTTAACCAAGTGTGCCACCCAGGTGCCCCATCCCTAAGGGTAATTTCTAAAGACTCTTCCCTCTCAGCTTTATTGAGATATAACTGACAGATCACAATTGTGTAAATTTAGGGTGTGCAATGCATTGACTGGGTATATTTATACATTGCAAGGTGATTATCACCCTACCATTAGCTAACACCTCTGTCTTGTCACCGGTTTACCATTTCTTTTTTGTGATGAGAACATTTAAGATCCACTCTCTTAGCAACTTTCTAGTGTGTCATAAGGTGTTATTAACTATAATCACCATGCTGTACACTAGATTCCCCAGAACTTACTCATCTTACAACTGTAAGTTTGTACCCTTTGATCAACATCTGTTTCCTCCAAGGCCTTTTTTTTTTAATTGACATATAACGTATTATTTGTTTCAGGGGTACAGGTCTGTGATTCATCAGTCTTATACAATTCACAGTGCTCCCCGTAGCACACACCTTCCCCAGTGTCATCACCCAGCCACCCCATCTCCCCAGCCCCTCCCCTCCAGCAACTCTCAGTTTGTTTCCTAAGATTAAGCATCTCTTACAGTTTGTCTCTCTCTGATTTCATCTTGTTTCATTTTTTGCCCTCTTCCCCTATGATCTTCTGTCTTGTTTCTCAAATTCTGCATATCAGTGAGATCATATGATAATTGTCTTTCCCTGAGCGACTTATTTTGCTTAGCATAATACCCGCCAGTTCCATCCATGTCATTCATTGGGGTGCATGTGCCCCTTTGGATCACTACTTTTGTATCTTTGGGGTAGATCCCTCGTTGTGCAATTGCTGGGTCATAGGGTAGCTTCTATTTTCAACTTTTTGAGGAACCTTCATACTGTTTTCCAGAGTGTCTGCACCAGCTTGCATTCCCACCAACAGTGTAGGAGGGTTCCCCTTTCTCTGCATCCTCGCCAGCATCTGCAGTTTCTTGACTTGTTAATTTTAGCCATTCTGACTGGTGTGAGGTGGTGTCTCGCTGTGGTTTTGATTTGTATTTCCCTGATGCAGAGTGATGTTCAGCACTTTTTCATGTGCTCCAAGGCCTTTTTGAGCCATCAAACCATCTACATATTGTTAATTAATTAATTTCAGGCAGAATAAGCCATGTCATCTGTAATCCAGTGTTTTAAACTGGATCACATTTACTTAACTCCCACAATCACTACTGTGCAATGGCAATTGGTTAAACATATGTGTATTTCTCTCTGCATGTAGCTGCATTATTCAAATATCTATAGAGCTTGCTACATATCTCAACTATGTATTTATAAAAATAAGAACTATGTGCTCAAGATTCATCCTTACTTCTCTTAATGCCTTCTTAACCAGAAGATTATTCAATCTTGCTGATTTGCTTAAGCTATCTACCTACTCATAGGAATCTGTCTTACACTGAACTTCCTTATAGCAGATATTTGTTCTTCTTTGGAAATTCCACTGCTCTGCTGTTGGTGTAATGAAGTGACATTCTTCAAGAAACTTGCTATCAGAGAGCTATGCTTTCAAATCCTAATTTATCTCGTGCAGCCTAGGGCCATGTGCTATTGAATTTCCTAGGAATTATGACATGGGAGGAAAGAATTTTTACGGGTAAAAGAGGAAACTGGGTATCAAGCTTGGTGTGAGGATATTTTTCAACCACAGGTTGGAAATAAGTTGGTACATGCTCAAAATCTTTATCATCACTGGGACCATCTTGCCTTTTTTTTTTCTTCTTCAAAATTTAGTCCCCTCAACCTCACTCATCATAAGAAAACGCCAATTAAATCTACACTGAGATAACAACTTGCCTATCATACACTAAGATAACAACTCACCTATCATATCGGTGAAGATCAGGGCTTTGAAAACATACTGGGTTGGTCATGCAGGAGTGAAAAGTAATAATACTATCTTGTACATTGTTAGTTGGCTTACAAAATGGTTGCACATCCAATGGAGGAGAATCTGACCAAACCAAGGAAAGGTACATAGTTGCCCCCTGTCCCCCGCCCTGAGAGAATCATCTCACTTCCATTTTGTTACACCCAATGAAATAAATAATTCAGGCACAAGTAGGCAATGGGTGAAAATTTTAGGCAAATGTTTGATAATGACCTTTTCAAGGAAGAAAGCAAGCTGTTACCACTCGAGCCCACTGATCAGTCAGCATAACTAAAAATGGGACAACTAGACATTGAATGACCATGAACTTGAAGCAGCAGGAAACACGCAGCCTCACTATGAAGTGTACTTTCAAAACATGTTGAACTTGAAATAAATCAAGCCTTTTAAAAAATAAATTCTATTTATGAGATCATAATGAGGAAGCAGACAGACAAAAGCCAGTATGTGGTACATTTGGTAAGAAAAACTAACATGGTTCCTTCATAGGTCAACATCATAAAAATGGAGTCAGAGAATGAGGAAGGGGGAGACTGCTCTATTTGAAAAGAGATTCATGAGGCATAAAACCAATGTAACATGAGGATCTTGTTTAGATCCTGGTTGGAAAAACCAAACACAAAAAAGTTTCCTGCCGTTGGGGAAATTTAAATATTGATGGGATAGCAGATGACACTAAGGAAATACTGTTGATTTTGTTAGGCGTCGTAATAGTATTTATTGTGCTTATATGCGTAGATATCCATAGCTGGGTGATGGTGAGATTCATTATAGTAATGGCTCTGTTTTCACATGTGTTGAAAAATTTTTATGATAAAAAGTCTTCCATTCTTGGGGCACCTGGGGGCTCAGTGGGTTAAGCCTCTGCCTTTGGCTCAGGTCATGATCTCAGGGTCCGGAGATCAAGCCCTGCATCGGGCTCTCTGCTCAACAGGGAGCCTGCTTCCCCCCACCCTCTGCCCCTCTCCCTGCCTACTTGTGATCTCCCTCTCTGTCAAATAAATAAAATTTTTTTAAAAAGTCTTCCATTCTCATGTTATTTTGATCCATGTCACCTCTGGGAATAGCTGTACAATGCACAGCAACATCTTTAGTTTCTTACATGGATTCCCCTTTCTTTCATCCATGGCAATCAAAGCCTAGAGTCATGTTTATAGAATGTGACTCTGTGCCTCCTTAGCCATAGTTGATTGGATCAAGGGTAGGCTGCTGACCCAAGATGGACTAGTCAGAGATCCAAACCAAGGAATTTGGAGGAAATGAAGAAAAGAAGGGAGAGAGAGGCATGGGGGATGGAGAGTAGCAATAAGAATGCAAATGAGTTCTCTAGGAATGGTTATATAATGGGCACATTTTTTTGCCGTGGACTCAGCAGACAGGATAAGAGAGAGAGAACTGGTCCACAAAATGAAGAATGAAGTAGACTCATGGAAAGGAGCAGAGTCAAGAGATAGTCCTACTAGATCAACTTACTGAGTAGAAAAAAATTTGCAAATCATGATCTAATAAGGGGCTAATACCTGAATATATAAAGAACTCATACAACTCAATAGCAAAAAACTAACTAGTCTGATTTCAAAATGGGGAAGGGACCTGAATAAATATTCTTCCAAAGAATATACACAAATGGCCAACAAGTACATGAAAAGGTGCTCAACATCACTAACCATCAGGAAAATATCTGATTGATACCACAACAAGGTATCACATCACACTCATTAAAAGGGCCATCACCAAAAGATAAGAGATAACAAATGCTGGTGAGCATGTGGAGAAAATGAAATCCTTGTGCACTATTGGTGGGAATGTAAATGGGTACAACCATTATGGAAAGCAGTATGGAGGTTCCCCAGAAATCTAAAAATAGAACTACCATATGACTCAGTCATTCTACTTCTAGGTATATATCTGAAGGAGATCAGTATTTTGAAAAAATATCTGCACCTTCATGTTCACTGCAGCCTTATCTACAGTAGCAAAGACATGAAAAGAATGTAAGCGTCCATCAGCAGGTGAATGGATATAGAAGATGTGGTGTATATACACAATGGAATATTATTCAGCCACAAAAAAGAAGGAAATCTTGAAATTTGCAACATGGGTGGAGCTTAAGGGCATTTTGCTGAGTGAAATGAGTCAGGCAGAGAAAGATATTGTATGATCTCACCTAGATGTGGAATCTAAGAAAAAAAACCTCACGGAAAAAGAGATCAGATTTCTGTTTACCAAAATTAAGGGGTGGGGGAATTGGATGAAGGTGGTCAAAAGGTACAAACTTCCAGTTACAAGATAAGTAAGCACTGGGTATGTGATGCAGACATAGTGACCGTAGCTAACACTGATACATGGTATATAGGAAGGTTATTAAGAGAGTAGATCCTAAAAGTTCTCATCACAAGGGAAAATACTTTTTTCTTTTTCCTTTTTTTTTTTTTGGTATCTATGAGATGATGGATATTAACTAGACTTATGATGACAATCATTTTACAGTATATGTAAGTTAAGTCATTGTGCTATACCCTTAAACTTATACAGTGCTGCATATCAATTATATCTCAATAAAACTGGAAGAAAACAGAGAGAGACAATCCTACTTAGGTTCCCAGGGATTTTCATTTCTTGTATCCAATGATTTCTTAGGTCTGGCTACACTCTTGCTTTTGGGTTTTTTGTCATTTTTTAAAAAAATTTTTAATTGAAATTACAGTTAGTTAACATACAATACAGTATTGGTTTAGGTGTACAATATAGTGATTCATACTTCCATAAACACCTGGTGCTCATCACAACAAGTGGGCTCCTTAATCCCCATCCATCACCTGTTTCATCCATTCCCCCCCATCTACCACCCCTCTGGTGACCATCAGCGTGTTCTCTAGAGTTGAGAGTCTGTTTCTCGGTTTGCCTTCCTCTCTCTTCAGCTTTTTGTACATCCTTCTTTTATCGTAAGCTAACCGGTATTTTGTTTTTATTTTCTATGAAGGATGTCAAATAAATCCAGCCTTACAGGCAAAATTCTGATGTCAAGTCCAAGGGAGCATAAAGCTAAATATGAGCTACATAGTGACCTGAATAAGTAGCTGTATAGAAACCGGGCAGTGGAAGTCAAGGCCAGAAGATCCACGTCATTGTTGACCACAGCAGCCTGGTGAGTGCTGTGTTGTGCTTATCGCAAGATGCCTTGTTTGGGAAGACAGTGTAGGGCCTTCCAGTTAGTTCCCGGTATTTTATTCTAGAACATAGCACTCTGTCTCCTCCAATAGCTAACCCATCCAACCAGCATTATGCACTGAACGTGCTTTAAGGGGGAATCCTAGTATTTCTGAACTCTCCAGGACTTTAAGGCAGAACCAGCTATGCGAGTGGTGTAGTAGGGTTGTAGATGGCTTTAAATGAAGATATATACATAATGTGCCTGACACATAGTTAGGGCTCAGTTGGCTATTATTGTTTGTATGTAAGAAATTACAGGAAACACTGTCCATTCTTTTGTCTAGTGTGTGTCTGAATGGGATGCCTGGACTTTTGGCAAACATCTTGGGACCATAGGATCCAGGCTGCCTGCTGAGAAGGGCAGAGTGGAGAAAGAGAGAATCTGGGTCCTTGACAATTGCACTGAGCTGCTTTACCTCCTGCTTCTCCCTCGTCCAGACTTCCAGTCAGGTAAGAGAATAAGTTTCCTTCCCGTTGAAGCATTTGAGTTGGCGCTCCTTGTTGCAGCAAAAGGGATTCTAATAGATACAAAGACGTACGGCCTTGGAGTTTTTAATTAGTTTGAATACTATCACCATTGATTTGGGGATTATAATTAATTATTCATCTGTAACTGTAATTAATTACCCATTTGGATGTAATAACTCCATCTACTAATAGTGTGTCAATGTTTCCACAATGATGTTGAACTTCCACTGCTCTCTGATTTCATCAAAACTTGGTTTATTGGCTTTCCTTCAATTCTCTACTACAGGTTACCCCCATCCCTCCTCCCATCAGTCTTTAAATAAGTTTTTAAAAACCATGTTATACAAATGGTTAACAGACACAGGAAAAAGTATTCAACATCACCAGCCATCAGGGAAATACAAATACAAATACCAATCTCCACAATGAGACACCACCTTACACTAGCTAGAATGGCCAAAATTAACAAGAAAGGAAACAAATGTCAGCAAGGTTGTGGAGAAAGGGAAACTGTTTGTGAGAATGCAAGCTGGTACAGTCACTCTGGAAAACAGTATGGAGGTTCCTCAAGATGGTAAAAATAGAGCTACCCGAGGACCCAGAGATTGCATTACTAGGTGTTTACCCCAAAGATACAGATGTAGTAAAACAAAGGGGCACATGTACCCCAGTGCTCATAGTAGTAACGGCCACTGCAGAACTGTGAAAAGAATAGAGATGCCCTTCAACAGACGAATGGATAAAGAAGATGTGGTTCATATATACAATGGAATATTACTCAGCCATCAGAAAGTATGAATACCCACCATTACATCAACATGGATGGAACTGGAGGGTGTTATGCTGAGTGAAATAAGTCAAGCAGAGAAAGACAATTATCATATGGTTTCACTCATACGTGGAACATGAGAAATAGAGCAGAGGACCACAGGGGAAGAGAGGAAAAACTGAATGAGAAGAAATCAGAGAGGGAGATAAACCATGAGAGACTCTGGACTCCAGGAAATAAACTAAGGGTTACAGAAGGGATGGTGTTGGGGGGATGGGCTAACTGGGTGAGGGGTATTAAGGAGGGCTTGTTTTGGGATGAGCCCTGGGTATTATACGCAACCAATGAATCATTGAACACTACAACAAAAACTTATGATGTACTCTATGCTGGCTAACTGAACATAATAAAAAGAAAAGAAAAGCCATGTTGTAACTATTGATTACTGATTATTATGGATTATTCATTATTATTGGTATTATATTAGTATTTACATAGACTATTTACATAGACCTATGACACACAAGTAAACTTTTGAGCTATTTAATAGGTGAACACAGGTGGTACAGTTGACCCCACACAACATGGGTTTGAACTGTGCCAGTCCACATATATACATGATTTTTTGGTTAAAACAGCACAGTACTACAAATGTATTTTTTCTTTCTTATGATTTCCTTAATAACATGTTCTTTCCTCTAGCTTACTTTATTGTGAAGATATCATACATAACACATACAACATACAAATTATGTGATAATTGGCCACTTATGTTATAGGTAAGACTTCTGTTCAACAGTAGGCTATTAGTAATCAAGTTTCGGGAGAGTCAAAAGTTATGTGCAGATTTTGACTGCTTGGGGCAGAGGGTGTCAGTACCCTTAATCTTTGTGTTGTTCAAGGGTCAACTGTATATTCATTTCACTCTCTTAACTCTTTTATACGTTGGAAAATCATTTTTATATGCATCACTTTATTTTTAAATTGCAATATCTAAATAAATAAGTATTTAATAAATAAAATAAAGTAAATAAAATAAAAAAGAAATCCCTGAAGACTGCAAACAAAAATCTCGAAAGACGCTAAGGGACTCCAGTCAAAAATAAAAGGTAAACCTGGTGAGTGTAAATTTTAGGAGAAGATAGGATCAGGAAGTTTGCTCATTAGGCAAGTAAACATTAGGTAGCTTTTTCCACCCCCCCCTTCCAGTTTCCTTTAAGTGAACAGGCTTGAGTTCTGTTGGAACAACATGAAAGAAATGAGGTTAAAATCCTTTTCCTGCAACAATGCTTTGCTGCTGGGCTAATCACAGTAAAGTAGATCATAGTCTGTGGTGTAAAGACAGGTGAGTGGAGAGAGACGAGTTTGGGGTATCTACTTCATCATCCGCAGGTTTTACTTCCTGAGGGAACCAGATTTGTGAAGTGTATTATTTTCTTAATGCTGCTGTAACAAATGCCACCAACTTAGTTCCTTAAAACCACACAAATTCATTATCTCAGTCTTCTTAGGTCTTAAGTCTGGCCAGCTTGACTGGGTGTCCGCTTAGCTTTTCATAAGGCCCAAATCGAGATGTCAGCCTGTGTTCCTTCTTGGAGGCTCTGGGAGGGGAGTCCATATTCTTGTTCATTCAGATGGTTGTGGAGTTCAGTTTCATGCAGTTGTGGGACTTGCCACCCACTTTCTTGTTGGCTGTCAGTTGAGGACTCTTTCCAGATTCTAGAGTCATTCTGGCTTGTGACTTCTTTTGTCCATCCTCAAAATTAGCAATGGTGGGTCAAATCTCTCTCGCACACTTCAAACACTTCCTCTGCTTCCCTCCTCTGGTCTCTAATCACCAACTGTGTTCTACTTTTATGAACACTTGGGATTCCACTGGACCCATTCAACAATCCAGGATACCCTTCTTACTTTGAGGTCAACTGATCAGCAGTCAGTGTTCATTCCATCTGTGCGGTCTCTTTTGTCAGGTGACTTAACAAATATACAGGATCCAGGGCTGAGGAGGATCGTTATTGAGTTATCACATTAGGGACATGATCAAAGGAAGAGCTAGAATTGAAAGCTACCAAGGCAAATGTCAGCGACCATCAAAAGCAAAAAACAGAACTATGGTGGTTAAGTGGTCAGCTTGAGGAAATGGCAGATGTCTGCCTTGGTGCCCAGGTGTGTGACAGGGTTCTGTCTTCTCTGCCACCTTTTTAGCTGTATTTCCTGGCCCTGGGTGGAAGCCCAGCCCCTGAGATGGGGAGCAGTGATATGTTCCCTGAGAGATCTCAGCAGGAAGGCAATTAATTATTGGCCATTTCTAGCTCCAGCCACAGCCCAACTGGGAATACTAGTTTCTGCCTGACATTTCTTTTTTTTTTCCTTTTAATAAACAGCTAATTCTATTTTTTTTAAAGATTTTATTTATTTGACAGAGAGAGAGATCACAAGTAGGCAGAGAGGCAGGCAGAGAGAGAGAGGGAGAAGCAGGCTCCCCGCTGAGCAGAGAGCCCGATGTGGGGCTCGATCCCAGGACCCTGGGATCATGACCCGAGGCCGAAGGCAGAGGCTTTAACCCACTGAGCCACCCAGGCGCCCCTAATTCTATTTTTTTAATGTGTGTGAGAGAGAGAGCACAAATGGGGGAAAGGCAGAGGGAGAGGGAGAAGCAGGCTCCCCGTGGAGCAGGGAGCCCAATTCGGGGCTCGATCCTAGGGCTCTGAGATCCTGACCTGAGCAGAAGGCGGACGCTTAACTGACTGAGCCACCCAGGCGCCCTCTGCCTGACATTCCTCAGGGCTCATATGTGTGGCAGCAAGAGATGGTCCTGTAGAAGTTCATCTTCTGTGCTTATAAGAAACATAATTTCACAAACTGAATCAATCCCTCCTGCTGTGAATGGGAGTCTGGGTGACCTGGTATATTTTTCCCAAAGTCTCCTGCAGGAGAGTCGGTTAATACCATCAGCTAATTTCTTGCATGTCTAGCTCTTGCTCTCATCAGACCAAAAGAAGAAAAGCAGGAAACATCAGCCTGAGGGATACCGAAAGAGTGCAAAGACACCCCCCTCTCCAAATTCTGCTCCATCCAGCCCAGCATTCCAATTTGTTAAAGGGCCCACATCACTTTAAAGACCTCTAGAATATTCTCACATTTCAATGGGGCTTCACTACGTGGGGACATAAGGAACATCACTGACGACAAGCTTGGGAAGGTTTTCTCAAGGCCTTGGGAACTGGATGACCCTTATTAAACGTGGCCCTCCAGGGTCACTGACATGGCCAGGGGGCCAGAAATCTCCCTGAGTAGACTTCTTGTTTCCTCCCTGTATGAATTTCTTAGGGCTAACACAAGAAAGTGCCAAAAACTGGGTGGTTGAGAACAGCAGAAATTTGTTTGCTCATAGAAGCTACAAGTCTGAGACCAAGGTATGTCAGGATCATGCTCCCTCCGAAACCCGTAAGAGTCTTTCTATGTTTCTTCTAGTTTCCGGTGTTTGCCAGAAATCCTTATCATTCCTTGGCTCGTAGACACATCACTCCAAGCTCTGCTCCTGTTACCCATGAGGTTCTCCCAGTGTTTTCCTGTGATGTTCTGCTCTTCTGTGTCTCTTCTCATCTTCCTACAGGGACCCCAGTCATACTGGCTTAAGGACCCATCCTACTCCACTATGACTTCATGTTAATTAATCTGCCAGCCATGACCTTAGTTCTATAGAAGGTCCCATTCTGACGTTCCAGGCCAGACATGAATGTTACTTCCTCTTGGCCCAATTCTTTCACCTTCTTCTTCCTCTTCTACTCCCCCAACCCCCCGGCTGGCTCTATCTGAAGACAAACTAGAGAAGTAAACCCCAAGGCCCTCAGAGCAACTCCAGAGCAAAGGACAGCTTCATCTCAGCACCCAAATTCACCTATAGATGGATCCTGGCTGAAGGTTGAGTGACCCAGATGACCCATTTCTTTTTCTCAGGGGCTGGAGTTAGAAGAGTCTGCAGAACTGTCTGGAATCTTCGCTGTTTTCACTTCCTTTCATTTCTATTTCCTCTTCTTGTGGGATGGCCTAGGGAGGCCCCTGTTTGTTCTTCTCATTTTCGAGACATGATTGCTTCAAACAGGAAGGCTAATAGGGCCTGCAGTTTCACCGGAATCCCCTGTCTTTGAGAACAAGGCCTTAGTCCTCTCGTAGAGGCTCTGTGAAGGGAGGAGGAGTGATCAGACACACGGATGGATGCCAATAGGACTGGGGGGTTGGGGATGGTCTGTGTCCCAGAAGGGTCTGTCCGCAGTGATCCCTCGTCTCTGCAACCTGCACCAGGCCCACACCTGCACAGCCTGAAACCCTAAGGGCAATAATTTTTCCCCACTATCCCTGCCTGGAAGCCTTGTGCTGGTAACTGCCCCTTCTAGCATGTCCGGGACCCTGGAGAAATGTTCTGAGAAGGCATGGAAAGTGCTGCGAAAGGGACACACACACATATGCACACACACACACCCTCCACACCACACAACTGCCTCTGCCCTCTCCCTGTCTCCTCTTCTTCAGGTTTCTAAGCAGCTGAAGGTACTTACTGTCCAGGGATGTGGATTCTCTGGGGAAAAGTGCTTTTATTCCTCATGATCCTGGGTGTCTTAGGAATTTGGCATATCCAAGCGTGGTGCCGTTTTAAAATATAGTGTATTAATAGGAAAGTGAGATTCAGTACGGTTCACAGATTGGGAGATGACTGCTGTTGGAGAAAAGCTTATTACTCACTGTTTCCAAGGGGAGGGGTCATCCCACTCCATGGGAGACAGAGAGGGGGGACACATGGAAAAGTACTGTGGTAGGTCAAGGGGCGACAGAAAGGGAGGAACTCCCGGCCAGAGCCTCCATCCCAGTTTCCCTGGGAGAGGACAGGCAAGGCAGGACAGCAGGTTTGGGATTGGCTAGTTTAAAGGATATCAGCGGCTCTGAGGCAAAAGAGTTGTGGCCAGTTGCCTGATACCTGGCCCTGGGTCCACAGGGCTGAGGTGAGATCAAGGAGAGGGTAGAGGGGGAGTGGGTTCTGGATTGGTTGGCTTGTATTTGAAAAGCATGGCAAGCTGTTTTCCTACATGAAGGAGTTGGCTAGTCCTGAGAGGGGCTGTCCCTCCAGGGTCGGCAAATATCAGAATACACAGAATGTGTCTTGGTTCCATAGAGCTGCTATAACAAAAATGCCGTGGACTGGGGGTCTTCATTTATTTCTCACAGATCTGAAGGCTGGAGGGCTAGGATCAGGGTGCTGGCATGTTCAGTGTCGTGTGAAAGTCTGCTTCCTGATTCACAGACAGCAGCCTTCTTGACGTGTCCTCACAAGGAAGAAGGAGTGAGAGTTCTCTGGGGTCTCTTCTATAAGGCTCAGCAATCACACTCCTCACCCCCTCCTAATTGAACCAACCTCCCAAAGGCCCCAACTCCTGATACCATCACCTGAGGAATTAGGATTTCAACATGTGACTTTGGGGGGACACAAACATTCCATCCACAGCTATACTATGACGTGTGCTGGTTTACAAGATGGCCACTGTGGTTTGCTCCCCCTCCTGTAGGAGAAAGCCATTCCCCCCCTGAGAGGAGAAATCCATTCCCCTGCTGTTTTAGAATATGAGCTGGAATGTGGTTGCTCTGACAACAAAATGCAGTCGAAGTAACATGGGGTGACTTCTGAAGCTAGATCATAAGAAGCTTTGCAGCTCCCAACTAGATCTCTTGGAATATTTGCTCAGGAAGTAACTAGTCACTGTGAAACAGTTTGGCTGTCCTGAGGCTGTCATACTGAGAGGGAGCCCATCTGAGTCACTGGGAGACATCTTAGCCCCAGCTGTTCCCAACATCTGAGGTGCCAGACAGAAGACAGAAGGTGATGCCTTCCTCACCTGCCATCTCATTGCGACCATATGAGGGACCCGAAGGAGGAACTGCCCATCGACCCTCAGAACCACCAGAAGTAATAGTACATTGTTGTTTTAAACCCCTAACTCTTAGAGTGGTTATGAAGGAAGAAATAATTGAAACATGATAGGAATCACGTGACATGTAGCACATTTTCGTGGATGTGGCATACACTATTTATTGCCTATGCAATAACTCTTCTCCCTTCTTCCTTCCTAACAGAAACTTGATTTTTTAAAAAAGATTTTATTTACTTTATTTGAGAGAGAGAGAAAAAACACTCTTCGCAGAGCCAGACACAGGGCTAGATCTCACGACCCTGAGACCATGACCTGAGCCAGAATCAAGAGTCGGATGCTAAACCAACTGAGCCACCAGGTGTCCCAGAAACCTGATTTTGTTCAAAGAAGCAATAGGCAGATCCCAGGGGATGAATCATGCCTGGTTGAAATCAAGTTCAGTAATAGCTTTCTTTTATCAGCAATTAGCTCCTAAGTTGGTTTTGGCCAATTAGATAATAATATTTTGTTTCTTGACAAAAGGAGACTTTTGACAGAGTAGTCACTGACTGCCATGGCCACATCCCTCCTGCCTGCTTCTGAATGCTCTCACGGAAGATGTGCCCAGAGCTGTAGCAGGCATTTGCCCCTGAGATGCAACAAGCCTGAGAGCAAAACGAATCCACTGAAAACACCCAAGGGGGCATGGAAAGATACTCTCTTTGAGCAACTGAGCCAGGGTCAGCAGTCACTTTTACAAAATTATTTATAATAAATATCATAAAATTTTTATCTTTCTTGATCCAGTCTTCAGAATTTTTGTTTCTTGATCTGATGTCATTCTTTTTTTTTTAAGATTTTTATTTATTTATTTGACAGAGAGAGATCACAAGCAGGCAGAGAAGCAGGCAGAGAGAGAGGAGGAAGCAGGCTCCCTGCTGAGCAGAGAGCCCTACGCGGGGCTCGATCCCAGGACCCTGAGACCACGACCCGAGCCAAAGGCAGCGGCTTAACCCACTGAGCCACCCAGGCGCCCCAATCTGACGTCATTCTTTATGATGTATTCTGATTCCTATAATTTCAGTTCAGCATGTACTATTGCATAATTTAAACTGTTTTTAAGATCTTCTAACGTCTAAATATTTGTTCAGTAATTTGCGCTAAGGTAAGCTGACCCTGAAAAACTAGTCACTGTGGGGAAGAAACCAGTGAAGGTGGAGTAGTACGGACAAGGTCTTTCAGTGTGATAAAAATACTTAACTTGGATGGGGCACCTGGGTGGCTCAGTCGGCTAAGCCTCTGCCTTCAGCTCACGTCATGATCCCAGGGTCCTGGGATTGAGCTCCACCCCGAGTTGGGCTCCCTGCTCAGGAAGGAGTCTGTTTGTCCTTCTCCCTCTGTCCTTCTCCCTCTGCCCCTTCCCCCCTCCACTTGTGCGCTCTCTCTTTCTCCTAAATACATAAATAAAATCTAAAAAAAAAATACTGTAGAAAGGACTCTACTAAATCCCACAGATAATAATGACAAAAGACAAAGCAACCTTAAAGCAAATCCACATTGTAGGACTTGTGGATATATGATCTCTAGATATGTATAATCCCACTTTCCTTCTATTTCTGTGGGAAAACAAGTCTCAAAAATAATATGACTTTTAAATTATGAAAGTCTTATCACCATAAATCTGTTGCATATATATATAATAAATTCAAAATTAAGATTAGCTAAAATATGCTTTAAATGTTCAGAGACTATAAAGAGTACTTAAAATATGTAAAAATATTCAGGAAGGAATAATCTGTTCTATCGCTATGAAATAGGCTAAATTTTGTGATATTCATTAGAAACATTAAATCTGGATTCAAGAGGCAAAAAGAAGTAAAAAGTTATTACACTTACGTCAGTAGGGAAAAAAGCAAATCAAGGGGTCTTGTATTTCAAGAAATGAGGGAAGTCAGGCTATATCCAGAAATGGTTACTGCTATTCCTCATTAGGCTTCGCAGGTCAGGGGGCGCCCGGGTGGCTCGTCATTAAGCGTCTGCCTTTGGCTCAGATCATGATCCCAGAGTCCTAGGATCAGGCTCCCTGCTCAGCAGGAAGCCTGCTTCTCCCTGTCCCACTCCCGCTGCCTGTGTTCCCTCTCTCGCTGTCTGTCTCTCTCTGTCAAATAAATAAATAAAATCTTTTTTAAAAAAGGATTTGCAGGATTTGGTGGGGTTTGGTGTAATGCAAATCTACCATTTTCCACTGCATACCAATCAGGTTTCTTTGCCTAAATCCCATCAATTCTTTATTTTATTTATTTTTAAAGATTTATTTATTTATTTATTTGGCAGAGAGAGTGAGAACAAACAGGGGGAGCAGGAGAGGGAGAAGCAGGCTTCCCTCTGAACAGGGAGCCTGATGCAGAACCAAAGAAAGAAAGAAAATATACATTGTGGCAATTAAAAATGCTACGGATAAAGATGAAAGCAACACAAAGGTAAGAGGAAAGCCTGGGAAGTAGGGAATTGCTGATTTGTATCAGGCTGGTCTCAGGAAAGTTCTCACCCATTCAGTGACATTTGGGCAGGAACCTGAAAGAAAAGGCAAGTGAGCCATATGGATGTCTGAGGAAAGATGGTTCTAGGCAGAGCGCTCCGCGAGTTTCCTTGCTGAAGGAAACAGACACTTGCTGTGTTTGAGGAACATTTGAGGGGCTGGTGTGTTGGGGCCAGAGTGGATGAGGGGGACAGTGGGAGGAGCGGAGATTGGAGAGGTCAGATGGGGTCTCAATCATGTGAAGTTTTCTGATCCATTTTATGGGTTTTTTTGCTTTAATTCTGAGTGAGACGAGAGAGCAAAGGCATGGGCGGACATGGCGTCTGCTCTAACTCGATCATTGGCCATAACGTGGAGAGTAGATTCTTGGAGGGCAAGAGTGGATACAAGGGACCAGGTGAGGGGTCGTTTCAATCATCTGGGCAGGAGGCAGTGGGGGCTCAGCCCAGGGAAGAAAAAAAAGAAATAGCTAGAATCTGAGTATGTTTTGAGGGTGGGAAAAAGAGAGGAATCAAGGGTGACCTTAGGGTTTTGGGGCTGAGCATCTGGAAGGACCAAGTTTCCATTAACTGAGCCGGAAAAGAATGTGGAGAAAGCCAGCTGGGGAAAGGGATCGGGAGTGTAGTTGGATATATGCTGAGTTTGCGGTACTCACAAAATGCTGGCATTGACATGCCCCAGTCAGAATTCCCAGGACGAATAGCTCTTGGGGCCAGTCGACAGGGGGTGCAGAGACATACCCCCGCCCCTAGTCTCTCCCCAACCATGAGTCTAGTGCAGAACTGCTAATGAAGGTTGTCACAGAGCCCATCTCAGATCCCACTAAGAGACAGACAGGGGCTGTTCCATTTAAACCCACCCTCCTCTCCAGCATGCTTCTCAGTGAATTTAGTTTTCTCTTTCCACCTCTACCTCTCCCCTCCTTCTATGATGATGTCCTGACACCTCAATGGAAAAGCTTGGGGTCATGGGTGCTTTGCCATTCATCAGCTCGCTCCCTCAGAGTCACCATCTTGGGACTCTCTTCAGTCTCACGGGACAGGTTTCCCCCAGTGTTCTAAGCAAAGTCCTTCACCTTGCAGAGGGAGAGGGGTCTGCTTCTCTCACCACGCTGTGAGTTCTTTGTTAAGGAAAATCTAATCGTTCTTTTTTTTTTTTTTAAGATTTTATTTGTTTATTTGAGAAAGAGCTAGCGAGATCACAAGTGAGGGTAGGGGTGGCGGGGGAGAGGGGTAGAAGGAGAGGGAGCAGACGCAGGGCTCCATCCCAGGACCCGGGGATCATGGCCAGAGCTGAAGACGCTTAACCCACGGAGCCACTAGGTGCCCCCAATCTAATGGTTCTTTATAAATATTTTTTGAAATAATGGATAAGTGAATGAAGGGTTTCAAGCCATTGGGCCTTCCAGCTTTCTGGATTTGGGCCCCAGAGTCCCCTCTGTGAAGGTCCAGACTGGACTGATTTTCATTCGTGCCTTGAGGAATAAGTTTTTCCACTCTTTCCCCCTATAATATTCAGGACCTACTTTTCGCACAAGAGCGAGTCGGAGGCAGCTGTGAGGTGCTATGTGAGGCCTCCACACCTGCCTCTCTGTGGGAATCGGATGCTCATACCAGGCTGTGTGGCTTTCCAACTCCATGCACACATACCACCGTGTGTGTGTGTGTGTGTGTGTGTGTGTGTGTGTGTGTGTTTCCTGGCAGAAGTGGAAAGAGCAAAGAATTGGAAAAACCATAACTAACCACAGGCATGTCTGTGATGCTCCCCCTTCCTTTCCACGCATTTTTGATGTATTCCTCCGGCTTTCCATCCTGGAGCAGATCGAAGGAAAAGGCAGCTCCGTCCAGCTTCGCCCCTCTTCTTTTGGGACGATGGCCGCAGAGGGCGCGACCGGGCTGCAGATAGGAAACAGTACTTTTGTACAGTTCCTATAAAGAGCTCATTGTCCTTCAAAGGACGCTCACCATGGAACAGCTCACAGTAAGTTCTCTGTCAATTCAGTTTCCATAGTTTCTCACAATAATGTTTTCCTTTTGGTCCCAGATTCATCATTGTCTCCCTGGCCCCTGTATCCCTCCCTGGGCTCTGAGGCTGCAGCCCTGTCAATGGACCTGCCCGGCCTCTTGTGTCCTTTGGGGAAGGACAGGGATCCCGGGATTAGACCCAGTGGGTGAGCCGCCCCCTTTACAGCCTGGAGAGAAAAGCCTCCCTCTCCCCCTTGTACCCTGAGTGTGGGGGCCTCTTTCGCTGCGCTCTGGGACTGGCCTCCAGGCTGCAATGTGTCCGTGCAACAACAGAGGGCACCAGTGCACTCTCTGAAGAACACTCCCAGCTCTGCCCCGAGTCCCCATGGTCTCCAGACATTCCCGTTTCAAATTCAGCCTTCCGGAGGTGTTGGAATCCCCTGAGATAGCCCGCCCACGCTGACTTCCTAGATGCACTTCCTGCACCACCTGTTACCTCCTCTTTCCGAAGGGCTGTAGACTGGTAGGGGGAAAGGAAATCGGATTCAGGTCCCTTAGATAGCACAAGGGGACAGGATACCTGAAGGAAAGATTTAGAAGTAGTGGCAAGGGACACAATTAGTCATCTGTGGCATCTCTGCAGTCCCCTGAGGAGGATTCAAGGTAAGGTTTTATTTTGTTCTGATGGGCTAAGTCCAAGTATGGAAATAAAGAAATAAGTGAGGCGTGCCTGAGTGGCTCAGTTGGTCATGATCCTGGGCTCAGGTCATGACCTCAGGGGCCTGTGATCAAGCTCCCCATTAGCCTTCCATGCTCAGCGGGGAGTCTGCTTCTCCCTCTCCCTCTGACCCTGTCCCCTCCTTGTGCTTTCGTGTGTTCTCTCTTTCCAATGAATAAATTTAAAATATTTTTTAAAAAATTAAAAAACAAATAAGTGAAAGTAACAGGGGAGCAGAAGGCTAGCCAAGGACAAAGCACATAGTGACACCCCACCCCCACCCCTGCAACCACCACGCCACATTCCTGGATGGCATGTGTGATGTTCCTCCAGCAGATTTCCAACTATCTTAATAGTTGGGGAAGGGGACAACCTTAGCTTGATAATAGCAAGTCCTTCAGTATCCTGAGGGTCTTCCTTAGCCTATGAAGTCCTTTTGGACGCTCCCTTTCTCCTTACCTCCCCCAACCCCATGGCACATAACCAATCAGTCATCCCTCCCAACTCCAGTGCAGCTCTTTCTGCCCAAGGGTCCTGACATCTCAAGAACTCTTGGCCTTCTGCTGTGCACCTCACCTACATTCAACACTACATCAAAGGGAACAAATCTTACTGAGAACCCACCGTGTGTCATGAGACAATCCACATTTGTTGTTTTACCTCATTATAACAAAACAGATCTTCCATCCCCTCTTAAAATTAGCCAAAGAAACTAGGACCAAGAGAGTTTGGTTCCTTTACTTGCGGTCACATAGACATCAGTAGGAGACTTGCTCTCCAGACCTACAGGGAAAGCATCCAAAAACCTGGTTCGGCTTCTTTCTAAAGATGGGAAACGATCTTTGTGACTGTCCACCAATTGGCTCACTCACCTGAAAGGTGTAGAGGAAGGGAATAAGAACAAAGTCTCTTAAAATAGGTATTTACCATGACCAAGAAGAAATAGATTCTCTATAGGAATTCTCAGTAGCCAAAGCTTATGTCAACCATTGCGCCTTAGTTCAAGCTGCCATAGTGAATTACCATAGACCGGGAGGTTGAAACAACAAACATTTATTTCTCATGATCTTGGGGGCTGGATTCTGAGATCCCAGTGCCAGCACAGTCAGGTTCTTGGTGAAGGTTCTCTTCTTACTTCCAGATAGCCCCTTTCTCCTAGTGTCTTCAATGGTGGGGAGCAGAGGGAGAAAACAAGCTCTCTGGTATCTCTCCCTCTTCTTTTTAGAGAGAGATAGGGTGTGTACACATGAGAGAGGTGGAGGAAGGAAGAGGGTGAGGGAGAGAATGTCAGGCAGACTTCTTGCTGATCATGGAGCCCCACATGGGGCTGGATCTCACGACCTTGAAATCATGATCTGAGATGAAACCAAGAGTCAGACACTCAACTGACTGTGCCAACCAGGTGCCCCTTTCTCTGGCATCTCTTTTTAAAAAGGGATTATTCCCCTCATGAGAATTCCACTCTAAAGGCTTAATTACCTCCCCAACCCTCACTTCCAAATATTATCATATGAGGGATTAGGGTTCCAACATATTAATTTTTTGGAAGGGGTGACACAAATCCATAGCACATTGTGAAGAGATACTCTTCAGGAGAGAAGAAAGAATGGGTCGGAGAGCGGCAGTGGATTCCTCCCAGTTAAAAATTGGAATTCCAAGTGATTCCCCGTTATATCCTGGCCAGGTGAAATGGAGAGGATCTAAGCAGAAAGACAACAGGAGTGAGGGAAACTAAAGGGAAAAAGGAAATCTACCAAGTGCTCTTGCAAGAACACTTACAGGAGAGAAAATAAAAATATCTAATAAAAGTATGAAAAAGTATACTCTAAAAAGAACAAAAACTATCAAAATATCATGTTTTGCTTATAAAATTGAAAAGAAAATTTTAGTAACAATGTTTTATATTGATATGGGTGTTGTAAGTCCTGTATTCTTTGACTGCTAATTACGGCACAGATGTATGCAACTAGTCTACAAAGCAATTTTGTAATGATGTTAAATTTTGCAGACATTAGTTAAATATCTGTTCCTTTCTAGTTCATAGTTTTTTATTGCTACATTTAAAAATTACTTCAAAACTTAGCAACTAGAAACAATAATAAATATTTATTGTCACACATAATTTCTGCTGAACTGAATTCAGAATGGCTTAGATGGGAGGTTCTAGCTTAGGGGTCTTTCATGAGTTTGCAGTCAAGTTTTCAGCCAGAGCTACAGTCATCTGAAGGCCTCACTGGGACTGGAAAAACCACTTCTAAGATGGCACGTGGTTGCTGGCGGGAGGCTTCAGTTCCTTAATTCCGCCCTATGGAGAAATCTAGAGGGTCTCCATGACATGGCAGCTAGCTTCCCAAAAAACAAAGGATCAGATAGCAAGGTAGAAGCTGCAATATCTTTTATGACCCAGGAAGTCACACCCCATCATTTCCACAATATCCTATTAGTTACAGAGGTCAGCACTACTCAAGGTGAAAGGAGCTATGAACACTAGGAGACAAGGATCATTTGGGGCCATTTGGGAGACTGGCACCAGAGTTGCTACTTTCATGCTTGAAAGATTTGGATTTTCAAGAGCTCAACGATTAAAATGTACGTCAGCCCTTCTGTTAAGGGGATTCCAAAGTATATCTGTTTTGGGTTGTTCTTGGTACCACTTTTGAAGGTGGCTCAATTATACAATTTAGTTCCTTTACCTTGTTTGTCAGCAAGGGAGCAATGGGAAGACATCTTGGAAAATTACAAAGAAATCAAGCTTCACAGGAGATTGGTTTCAAACTGCTAACTTCTGATTGTAGCATTAAGGAGAAGGGCTTATATGCAACCAAGATATGGATTTTAACAATGGTTGTTTTTCACAGGGAGGACCTTGTCACCTTCTACAAGTTCAGCATTTACTCTCTCTCTGATTATAATATGCTCTTTCAACAGGATAGACTGGAACAAGATGCTTTTTACTCACACTTTTCTAAGATGTGAATTGCTCAGAGTTCTTCTACAGAGTCCTAGCAATTTATCTGTACTCCTTTAGAACAATTTTTACCTTGACTCCTTGGATCCTATTGATATACATGTCTAATTCAATCTCTCCATTCAAGTTACTTGAAATCCATGTTCATTTCTATTTCGTCTCTTTTCTCAATTCAGGACCTAATTTCTCTCCCTGCTCTCCAGTTTCCCCACTTTGCCTTCCCTTTATACGATCAGATAAACGCCTGTGCTCATTGCCTTAGAAGAGCCTATGAGTTTTATTCGATTTTTGTATTCCAAAAGCCCAAGCTCTTGGGAGACTCGTATTGCTTGTTAGAAATCGCTGGAAAATGCACAGAGCTCTCCCTGCTCCAGACCCGGAGAGGGCCATGTAGACAGAAAGAAGGCACATCTCAGCAACCAGAAGAGCAACCAGACGAGCTGATGACCCAGGATACCGAAGAGCAGATGGTTCCTTTGCCTCTCCATTTTGCACCACAGAAGTTACCCCAGCTGCCCAGGAAATTAGGCAAAACCCGTGAAAAAGCGAATGGGGGCAAACTGTCTGAAACTAAGTTTCTGCCACCCCATCTGAATGGAGCTTGAATCGCAGAAAAATAAGGAAGGCTACATTTATTGCACATCCCAGTTTGTGGATCGGGATTCTTCTTCGCTTCCTCTGTTACTCAGTAAACGTTTATTAAATGAGCAAAAGAACTGAACGAATACATGAAACATACAATTCGTAAAAGGTCCACGTTCACCCAGGGCGCATGCATTCTGATAAGGCTAAGTGGACTCAGGAGCACAGAGGCTGGGCTTCCAGAATTACGGCTGCTGGCAACCCCCTGGCGAGGGGGTGGCGGCGGTGGCGAACCCCCTCCCGCAGTAACTGGGCTACTTCCCTTGGGATACCGTCTAGGGGAAATGCAGGCTGGGCTTCATTCTCCTAGGTTCCCAGTGGTGAGGGACGCGCCCCACAAGAAAAAGGACCAGTCTTAGTTTCTGGTGACGTTTGATAAAGCACTTTGCCTTGGCCTTAAACAGGACGCACTCCAACGAGCGCTCACGCTCTCGGGGCTTTTTTCTACAACCAACACCTCCAGTCAGCTCTAGGCCCGCCCCTTCTGGGCCCGCCTCCTCGGGCCCGCAGGATTGGCTCTTCCTCCACTTCCGGCTTCTGGACCCGGGTGCATTCGGTTTCCGGTGTCATGGCGCCCTGAGGTCCCGGTAGTCGGAGAGGCGGCGGCAGGCACCTCCCTGCGGAGCCGCTGGTCCCGCAGGCGGGGATGTGACCGCGGGCCCGGCCGGCCTGCCCCGGGCGTCGCCTCAGCTCCCGCGCCAGTGCCCTCCGTCCACACCGATGGCGGGATCCGGCTGCGCGTGGGGCGCGGAGCCGCCGCGGTTTCTGGAAGCCTTCGGGCGGCTGTGGCAGGTACAGAGCCGCCTGGGGAGCGGCTCCTCGGCCTCGGTGTACCGGGTGCGCTGCTGCGGCACTCCCGGCTCGCCCCCCGGCGCCCTCAAACAGTTCTTGCCGCCGGGAACCACGGGCGCTGCGGCCTCGGCCGCGGAGTATGGCTTCCGCAAAGAGAGGGCGGCGCTGGAGCAGTTGCAGGGTCACAGGAACATCGGTAATGCCGCTGCCTCCGTTCTCTTCTTGCCCAGGACCCGGCCCAGCCGTACACCCCCTCTCAGCCTGGCGTTCCGGGTCCTGTCCTTAAGGGGGGGAGACTTGGGTCTGGCCCTCTCGTCGTCACCCGATCCAGGCCCCTTTCCCTTCCCCCTTCACTCCGTCTGCAGTAGGGTGGAGGTGGTGGTCTGCTTTCCCCAGCGTCACGTAATAGATGCTCAGTTAAGTTCTGTTTTGCATCGGAGAATGTAGCACTTATTAGCATAGGGTTATCTTTTTTAAGGGAAAAGAGGCATATCTTGTCTAGATTTGTTATTTCTTGTATGGAAATTCTGAATCTTTGCATACCAGTGGAAAAATGAGAAATCCTTCTGGGGCTTGTGATAATGCTTATAACTCGTACAGATGTTATCTGATACATATTTGGTATGGATTTGGGGGGAAATGACTCAGTATTCACATAGGAGTCCTCCGGAAGTGTGGAAATTAGGAACATTTTATACCTTTACCGTGGTAAGACTATGTTACATGATATAGATATTCACAGTATAAGATATATGGTTACTGATGATTGATTTATGAAAAGTCTTCACTGTCATATATAAACATATATAGCTATAACTATAAACACTGAGTTTATAGTTATAGCTTTGGCTAATAAAGAAATGTCTTTCTTCCTGGCAAGCATAATCTGTGTGTAATTTGAAGAGTTGCTTTTTTTATATTACCACTTTAGAGAAGAATTTCTTAACCACTAGTGTTGACTTTTTTTTTTTTTTAAGCTTGCTAAATGATGTATATAACCCTGGTAATTTAAGAGTGAAAAGGTATTTTTTTTTCTCTTCAGTTTTTGCAAGCTTGAGGACTTGTTGAATCCCTGCAAGACTTAGTTAAATTCTCATCTTGAAAGACTTAATCTTGTAATATTTATTTACTTATTTTCCCCCTCCTTTTAATATTTAGATTATAGAATGCTATTTTGGATCAAGAACCAATTTCCAATTTTGTTTTTGCAGATTATGACATCCATCTTAAGGGTCCATAATGTTTAGATTTTATTTTTAATTATTTTTGCTTGGTACCCTGAGTGTATATTCACCTACTGTGAATACTTAGTGAAATACAATTTGATTATTGTGCCATATGTAATATCTTTGACTAGTATTGAGCTGTGGAAGCTTTTCTCATCTTGTTTCATTAAAATAACCCAGTTGCCAAAAAATCTTACTTTTGGGAGAAATAAATTGCAGTGGAAGCATGACGCTTATCTGAGTTATCCCACATTTGCACTGAAGAGGTAGCTATGTTAGTTGTAACTTATTCTGAGTCTGATTTTTAAAGCATTATAACTCGTTTCTTTTTCTAGTGACTTTGTATGGAGTCTTTACAATCCACTTCTCTCCAAATGTGCCATCACGCTGTCTGTTGCTTGAACTCCTGGATGTCAGTGTATCGGAATTGCTTTTATATTCCAGTCATCAGGGTTGTTCCATGTGGATGATACAGCATTGTGCCCGGGATGTTCTGGAGGCCCTTGCTTTTCTTCATCATGAGGGTTATGTCCATGCAGACCTCAAACCACGTAACATATTGTGGAGTGCAGAGAATGAATGTTTTAAACTCATTGACTTTGGGCTTAGCTTCAAAGAAGGCAATCAGGTAAGAAATAATAATAGGGGTACTTTGGTCAACACTTAGAGCTATTTCTACCTAAAATAATGCTTGGTGGGTGCCTGGGTGACTCTGTGGGTTAAGCCTCTGCCTTCGGCTCAGGTCATGATCTCAGGGTCCTGGGATTGAGCCCGGCATCGGACTCTCTGCTCATCAAGGAGACCGCTTCCCCCTCTCTCTGCCTGCCTCTCTGCCTACTCGTGATCTCTCTCTCTTTGTCAAATAAGTAAATAAAATCTTTAAAGTAAAATAAAATAATTCTTGGGGATAAAGCAAATAAAAAGAATTTCATTGCCACCATGTAAAAAAAGGGTGGATATTTGGGCTAGGTAGGCTAATTAAGTAACGGGTAATTACTCTTACTGCTGCCTTCAGTGTTGGCACTCTGTCTCATGGCAGAACACACATAACAGTTCTGGCAAACCCTCCAGAGTGTCCTTATTTATCAGCAGTGCCTAACAGACAGGAGACTCTCTGAAGAAATGAGCTGCTGTGTGGAGAGTGTACAGCTTGCCTGTGAGAAGTGCCCAGATGATGAACCAAATAATTAGGGTAGCCAAGGACTAAAAATTTTTTGGCATTCAGTTTGACAGTGGTTTATTATACTTTTAGAGGAGTAAATACGCTGTGGCGATGGAAAGTGAACAGTTTTTTATTGGTTGTAATATTTACTCATCTTTAGGATGTGAAGTATATTCAGACAGACGGGTATCGGGCTCCAGAAGCAGAACTGCAGAATTGCTTGGCCCAGGCTGGCCTGCAGAGTGATACAGAATGTACCTCAGCTGTTGATCTTTGGAGCCTAGGAATCATTTTACTGGAAATGTTCTCAGGAATGAAACTGAAACATACAGTCAGATCTCAGGAATGGAAGGTAAATCATACCAGTGCTTTCGTTTGGAGTCCTTCATTCTGATTTAAAAGTACTTGGTTTATCGTGATTCTCACTGGGGACGCTGTTTACTTCATCTCTAGTACACTCCTCTTCCTGCATGTTTGATACCTTCAATGCTACTATTCGTTTCATAGCTACAGATGTGCTAGTGAGTATCGTACACTTGCTGATCTTAGCCTGGGGCCTGATGTGTAGTAAGTGCTCGATGGGATGAATAAATGCAGAAGTGACTCAGTCATACTACGTCCTACGGTATTGCTATTACAAGTATAAGTTTAATGACAGTCTTCACGTAAAGCTTTACAGTTAAAAGTTTTTTAATGCACAGTCTCATTGAATTTCCTAACAATGCTCTGAAGATCTTTCGTGTATTGGTTATTCTTTTACAACTGAAAAACTGGAGGCACAGATACATAAACCACTTACTTGGTCCAGGTCATACCATTAGATGTTCCAGACCTGGGCTTCATACTCTGTTCTTCCTGTTCGAGCTCAGCGTTCTCTCCAGGTTCCACAGTGCTTTATATTAATTTATATTCCATATATGAACTATCCTGGTGAAGTGAGTACTGCTTATAACATTGTTTCTGTGGGAACGTGAGTTTGAAATTCCAAATCTCTGACATAACGATGAACTTTTTGTTGTTCATACCTTAAAAATTAACTACATTATGTTTTCAAACATATTGTAGGGCCCAAGTGTTAGGATGGTATCAGCATCCTTTAGGCTAGAGGTTTGACAAGTAATACAATGTTTAGGAATCATTATTGGTTTTCATATTTAGCAACAAGTATTTTTCGAGCATCTAGTAATACATAGTTTGTGTATGGCTAGCATACCATGTAGAGTTATATTTCTTTTCAGCCCTTAGTCATCTGTTTCTGGAAGTATTTCTGGAAGGAATGCTCTAATAGTCTTGTGGGTGTACCTAATGCTTACTTTTGGCAAAAAATGCTACCATGCAAGTAAAACCAGTATCGTTATTCTGCATTGGTACTTTCACCCAACCTAGAGACTGAGTGGTCTTTCTTCAGTGCTAAGCCAAATACAGATCAATTACTTGCATTCGTTTTGATTATCTTTGAGACCTTTGGACTGTATCTGCTTGGTCCTGAGCTGATCAGAACTAGGTCACGTTCAGACATTTTTGTATGTAATTGGGAGGTAGGATATATATTAAATCCTCAGTATTCACTCCTCTAAATAAAGACAGTACTTTATATTTTAATCACCTTTGGGAAGGCAAAATTGCCAAGTGAGTATGAGTGTAGGCTCTGAAGTCAAACTACTAGGGTTTATATCTTGCCTTCACCTCTTACTTGTTATTTAGGGTTACTGAACCATGATTTATTTTCTATAAAATGAGGGTAGTAGCATTTTTCTTACAGAAGAAATTGAGGTTAAAAAATAAACGATGCCTAGTTCTTAGCATAGTGATAAGGATCGCATCTGGTCTTTTTACTCATGTACACACTTCTGAGACAGCTTAGTACTCAGGGAGAAAAGTTATGTTCCATAGGATTTAGAGTGTGAATAATGTGAGGGATGCAATTTTTAGGTACTGCATTACTTCCTCTCTGGTGGTGTAGTTGTATCTGAAAACCAGTTAAAGACTCTCACCAAGACACTCAGACTCAACTCTCACACACTCATATTCTCACTTTGTATGAAACTACATTTTTATAAGGTTGCTCTGGTATTCTTACTCATTCGTCTAGTAAATATTCATACAGAGTGCCAGGTACTGTGCTGAGTGCTGAGAATAGAGAAGAAAGTTCCTCCTCCAGAGGCTTATAGTTATGCACATAATCCCCTCCAGCAAGATTATAAGCTCTTTAAAGAGTGTTTTCTTTTGCATTTTACCTACCAAACAGTATGGTGCTATGTGGCTAGTACTCAGTAAATAGAGAATGAATTGAATAACCGAAGGAAGACTTTTCTCCCTTTTTTTAGGCAAACAGTTCTGCTATTATTGATCACATATTCGCCAGTAAAGCAGTGGTGAATGCCGCAATCCCAGCCTATCACCTAAGAGACCTTATCAAAAGGTACATCGTGTGTACTTTCAAGTTCCTGTTTGTACATTTATCATATAAAGGTTATTTTTGTTTTGTCTTTGTTTTTGTTTGGATTTTACTGAATGGATCACGTTGAGGCTCTTCCTGGCAACCATATCTTTGGTCTCTTGTGGCTCTGGCAGTCCTGTATGCTTGGTGGACATTAGGTTTTTGTTTGTTTTTGGTTTTTGTTTGTTTTAGGCTTTTTTTGAAAGTAGGGTTTTAAAGAGCGTCTTTACTAACTAAAGACTGAGTTTGCTTTTGGACTACCAAAAAAAAGTTTAAAATAAGGTAGCTATGTACTATACTTTAAAATAATTACTTCTGGGCACTCTGGGGACAGATACTGTGTTTCTGATTTCTGAATAGGTCCAAGCACAGCAGATATTTTCAAATAAGACATAATGTGTATTACCAAGTAGTTGGCTTTTCACATTTCTAGCATTATGGACCAGAAACGAATAAAATAATAGTTATGTTGCAAAATGATAGATCTCCCGATCAAGTCAGAATATTACTCTTTCTTTGGAATATTGACCCTATAAACCTTTCAACTAGGTCTTTGGGGGTTTTTTGTTTTTGTTTTTGATTTTTTTTTTTTTTTAGAGCTTTTTATTTTGAAACAATTACAGATTCATGGGAAGTTGCAAAAATGTTACAGAGAGGTCTGTGTGCCCTTCATCCAGTTTCCCCCAGTGGTAACATCTAATGTAACTGGAGTACAGTATCAAAACAGGAAATGGACATTACAGTCCACAGAATTCACTCAGATAAGAACTTAAAAATTTTACGGGCACTTATTCATGTATGTTTGTGTGTTTTACCAATTAGTTTTCAATAGCTGTTACTATCTGATTGGTATTAGCTTTACAAGTGGCATTTTATGTGGAAAAGATGGCATTGTGAAATTATGTGAATAATGGGTTCTAACTTGGAAGTCAAATCATATAAATACTGGTATTGACTTTGTTTTTGTTTTTGTTTTTGTTTTTATTTTTTGGCGCAAAAAGGTGATTTATTAAAGCAGGGGACAGGCCCCGTGGGCAGAAAGAGCTGCTAGTATTGTCTTTGTTATTTTGGATTTTTCCCCCCTTTGATTGTGCAGCTAACACTAAATTTAGAAGCTATGGAGAATTGTGATCAGCAAAATAAAAATTATAAACCTACTCTCTAGTGTTAGCACTTTGGTGTATTTCTTTTTAGTATTTTTCTATGGATTTTGCTGTGTATGCATGCAAATTATTTGAACCATTTTTTATTGTAGAATAGAGCACAGATGCTGAAAACAAACGTGTAACTTCATGAATCCTTAGGAAAACTCTTGTAGTCACCATTCAGGTCAAGAAATAAAACTTTGCCAGCTACCCCAGAAATTCTCTGTGTCCCCATCTTAATCTTCAGTCCTTCTTCCTCCTTAAAAGTAGCCACTGCCTTGACTTTTATGGTAATTACTTCCTTGTTTTCATTATAGCATGTATCCTTAAACACTATGGTTTACTGTTGCTCTTCTAAACAAAAGTCTCTTTTAGGTTTCTTTTAATCTGAAAGATCCTTTTCCATCTCCTACCCCGCTTTTCCCTTGTTTACTTGTTGGTCAACCTAGGTTGTTGGCTCAGTATAGCTGTCTGCAGTCTGAATTTTGCTGATTGTGTTAATCCTTGTGTAGCGTAACATATTTCTGTGTTTTCCTATATATTGGTAGTTATATCTAGAGGGTTACATTTTTTTTTTTTTTTTTGGCATGACGGTAGATGGTGTTATGTTTTTTTATTATAAGGAGGTACATAATATAGCCATCTCTGTTTTATGTGTTAGTAACTATTCACGTTACTTTGGATCCATTACTTTGTTAGGGGCTGCGGAATAGGATGTTCTCATTCTGTCATTCTGCTTCCTTTCTTTCCTAACCAAAGACAAAATAAATGCTTGATTCTTTCTCTCTTTATTTACTAGTTTTCGTAATGAGTTGATTCCTGTCATCCTCCAAAGGGGACCATTTCCTTTTGAAAGTTCAGTGTGTTTTGATTTGGTAACTGCAAATGATTACAGTTCTTATCCTCACTGAAGCTAAAATTGCCCCGTCTTTGATGACTGTGAGCTGTGTGAGTTGGTTTCAGCGGACCTTATTATCTTTTACAGCTTCTTTGCTCTCTGGTGTGACAAGATGTTTCCAATTCATCTTACACATTTCCTGCCCAACACTTGGAAGTAGCCATTTCTCCAAGAAGCCTGATTTCTTTTAGTAGGAAATAGTATTTTAAAAAAACAGTCTGGGTTTTAGGAATACTCCTTGCTACTGGGATGGTCATTGTTTCTAGGCCTTAAAGTGGATGTAGTTCATACTGATATTTCCAATTCAAATTTGAGACCAGAGGTTTTATTTAACTTGTATTTCACATCTCTTTCTCCTTCTGTGTAAAGAATTATGGTTCTTAAGGACAAGGGGAATGCTAGAATTAGAATATTTTGTAATTACTCATTTGCTTTATTCCAGCTTACAATTAAAACGGTCTCAGAATCATAATATTCTAGGAAGATTACTGAAATTATTTTTGCATGTGCTTTTCCCATTCTTTCTCATTTGAAAATTAGTTGTATCTGTGTCATCAGTTTCTGTAACCGTTATGTGCCACACACTCTGAACTCTCGCATTTATTCTCAGTTCTGCGTGTAGCTGCACATTACCGTCCACCCCTGGTCCTTGTGGGGCTGTCTCTCTCATCGTTTGAGTTTCTGAAGCTTGATCTCTGGAGACCGTAGGCATGTTCCCTGAGCTCTTGCTTGCTGGTGGTCAGTTGTGCTTATTATACTGGAGAGTCATTCATCTGGGTATAAAAAATGAGTGGCATTCTTTTTTTCTTGAGTGTCTTAAAACATATTACTCCATTTTATCCTGGCATGTAGTGTTGCCTTTGAAAAGTCTAAAGACACTTTTAATTGTCTTTATATTAAAAAAAAAAAAAATCAGTTGGTCTTTTTGTCTAGATGGCCAGACAATGTCATCATTTTAAAAGTCTATTGATTTTGGGGCGCCTGGGTGGCTCAGTGGATTAAGCCTCTGCCTTCGGCTGGGGTCATGATCCCGGGGTAGTGGGATCGAGCCCCGCATTGGGCTCTCTGCTCAGTGGAGAGTCTGCTTCCCCCTCTCTGCCTGCCTCTCTGCCTACTTGTGATCTCTCTCTCTCTGTCAAATAAATAAATAAAATCTTAAAAAAAAAAAAGTCTATTGATTTTACCAGAATATATCTTGATTTTGATTGTTCTGGGTTGATATTGTCAGGAAAATAGTTTCAGATCTTTTTGCTCATTTATTTTAGGGTGGTGTTCTTAAATTACTCTTTTTAGTATTCTTTCTCTTGCTTTGGTTTTCTCCTTCAGGCACTCCTATTGTACATATATTGGATTTTCTTTGACAGTATTCATTATTCTTATTTCTCTTGAATTTTTTTTTAATCTCTTGTATTCTTTTTGATTTTATTTTTTTTTTAAGATTTTCTTTATTTGTCAGAGACAGAGAGAGCATACACAAGCAGGGGAAGTGGCAGGCAGGAGAAGCAGGCTCATTGGTGAACAAGGAGCCCAATGCGGAACTTTATCCCGGGACCCTGGGATAATCATCTGAGCCAAAGGCAGACACTTAACTGTCGGAGCCACCCATGCGTCCCTGTTTCTTTTTGATTTTTAAAAATGTTCCTTTCCGGGGTGCCTGGGTGGCTCAGTGGGTTAAAGCCTCTGCCTTTGGCTCGGGTCGTGATCTCAGGGTCCTGGGATCGAGCCCCGCATCGGGCTCTCTGCTCGGCGGGGAGCCTGCTTCCCTTCCTCTCTCTCTCTCTGCCTGCCTCTCTGCCTACTTGTGATCTCTGTCAAATAAATAAATAAAATCTTAAAAAAAAAAAAAAAGTTCCTTTCCGCCTTCTGTCTTTGAGATACTATCGCTGTATTTGTTCATCTTTCAAGTTCTTGTAGCTTTATTTTATGAAGTGATTTTTTATTATATTTCTAATTCTTTCTGGAGTTCTATTACCTAATTATTGAGATTTTCTAATTTTGACTCATCATATTTTTTATCGTTTTAAAAAACATCGTTTGCTCATTTTGAAACAGTAGGTTATCATGTCCATCTGTGTTCTTATCATGTCTTTCTGGCGTGCATTCATTGCCTCGGGGCTGTCATTTTGCAATTTTGTCTTTTGTGTAATGATTTTATTAGTAATACTTTTTATGTGGTTCACTTTTTTTTTTTTTATGTGGTTCACTTTTATATGAAATTCATTTCCTAAACTTACAGAAGAAGGTGTAGTTGGGATAGCTTTTCTAATTGTAGAGGGCTCTTATTGTTTTTATGTAATGTTAAAAGGGGGGGGATGTTTTTATTCTGAAGTCTCTGCCTCTTCTCCTCCATTCCTTTTTTCCTGGTGTCTCTCTCTCTCTCTCTCTCTGTTAATTTTATTTACTACATCCTGCTCAATTTGGATTCCATTTTCCAGATTTCTATTCTCTGTGGGACTTTGCCCTGGGAGGGAGCTTTAGCTAGTTCATTTTGAGAAGTCATAATGTCTAGGTTATTTCAACCCCTTCAGATTTTACAGACTTCTTGCATTCACTTGGAATTAGAATGTATACCCCCTTGTAGTTACAGTTGCTTTTTTCCAATTGACTTACTGTGCTTTCCAGTCTGTACCTGTTGGATATTTTGTGTTATTTTCTCTGCTTCATCAGACTATCTGTTGCTTTTCTCTGCTTCCTTCCACACAGATGTTGATATGGTGCAAGGCTTACTACTATGATGGTTTGTTCCTAGCCTCTTGTATTTTGGTATTTATTGGGGTTGCTTAGTTTTGTGGTAAACGTCATCCATGGGTTTTTTATTTTGTTACCAAGTTGTGCTGTTGTAGGGGGATTTGATAGAATTCAAAAATCATCTCACCACTGTCATCTTTTTTTTTTTTTTTAATTTGGATTACCTAAATTTATGTGTAGCTTTTTTTTCCCCCACTTAATGTTATATAGTATGGATAACCTTCCCATGTTGCATTTATTAATCAGAAACATTATTTTAAAATATAATATTGTGCCATAGGTATGTATCATGAATTACTGAACCATTTACTTAGAAATAGCTTTGGGGCACCTGGGTGACTCAGTCGGTTAAGTGTCTGCCTTTGGCTCAGATCATGATCCCGGGGTCCTAGTATTGAGCCTTGCATCAGGCTCCCTGCCCACTGGAAGTCTGTTTCTCCCTCTCCCTCTGCCCCTCTTTTGCTTGTGCTCTCTCTCTCTCTCAAATAAATAAAATCTTAAAAAGAAAAAAACAAAGCTTTTATATTTTTTTGTAGCTGAATGGCTCAGTAAGCCATGCTAATATAATTAATGTTGTGATGAACACTTAGACATTTTAATTTCTTTAATGGTTTCATTTTCAAAAGATTTTTTTAAAAGATTTTATTTATTTAATTTTGAAAGAGAGCACAAGCGGGGGAGTGGCAGGCAGGCAGAGGGAGAGAGAGAAGCAGACTCCCTGCTGAGCAAGGACCCTTATGTGGGACTCGATCCCAGGATCGTGGGATCATGACCTAAGCTGAAAGCAGATGCTTAACCAGCTGAGCCAGCCAGGTGCTCCTCATTTTCAGAATTTGACAGTAATTATAAAGATACATGTTTTTGTGTTTTAGCATGCTTCATGATGATCCAAGCAGAAGGATTCCTGCTGAAATGGCATTATGCAGCCCATTCTTTAGCATTCCTTTTGGTAAGTTGCATACGTGTTTATTTTTCCTTGGTTGTTTTACAATCAAATAAGACATCAGAGCTCACTTCCACTCCCAAGCTCTTTTGCCTAGTGTTCATCCATTGATTTTGGTGAGTTTACATTTAACCGTGTTATGATGAACCTTAACAGCACCTCATATTGAAGACCTGGTGATGCTTCCTACTCCAGTGCTAAGACTACTGAATGTGCTGGATGACGATTATCTGGAGAACGAAGAGGAATATGAAGGTAACTGCTTCCTAAATTGTATTTTTATGTCTTTTACAAGTAGAGTAGACGTATTGTTTCATAAGGTTCTCTATTCTCTTAATTTACATATTGAGGATATTGAACTACATGATTTCTAAAGGATCTCACTTTTTGATTCCTGTTGTAGATTGAATATGTCCCTCCAGAATTCATGTGGCAAAGTCCCAGTCCCCAGTGTGCTAGTATTTTGAGTTGGAGCCTTTAGGATTTAATAGGACTAGGTTATGTCCTGAGGGTGGGGCTTTTTTTTTTTTTTAAGATTTTTTTTTTTTTTTTTTTTTAATTTATATGACAGAGATCACAGGTAGGCAGAGAGGCAGGCAGAGAGTGAGAGGGGGAAGCAGGCTCCCCACTGAGCAGAGAGCCCGAGGCGGGGCTCGATCCCAGGACCCTGAGATCACGACCCGAGCCGAAGGCAGAGGCTTTTAACCCACCGAGCCACCCAGGCGCCGGGCTGGGGCCTTTTTAAAAAGAGGAAGAAACAGGAGAGCTCTCTCTGCTGCGTAAGGTTATGGCAAGAAAGCCGCCAGGTACATGGGACACTGAATCTTCTATACCTTGCTGTGGGAATTCCAGCCCTCGGGACCAGAGAAGTAAATATGTGTTATAGAAGCCACCCAGTCAGTGTCTGTTATGGAAGCCACTCAGTCCATGGCATCTTGTTAGAGCAGCCCGTTTAGGCAAAGATGATTCCTCGGGCCCATTGGACTCCTTCACATTTCATAAGCCTTTCCTGAATTAATCAAGATTAATTTTTCCAGCATGTTCTTTCCATCTGCTCTTTCTAGTCCTGCCCTGTGCTTCCATTTCTCCATCTTAGCTCTTAGTTTTGCTTTTAACAACTCATTCCTTCCGTGTTCACTGAGGACTGGCTCTCTTCTTGCCTCAAGTATAGGAACAAGCGGGATTATTCCTTGTCTTTAGTGTAAGAGAGAGAGTTATGTCAACAAATGGTTAGAGTTTGATAAATCCGGAAGTAGGGTAATACACAGAGGCAGAGAGGAAAAGGACTAAACTCATGACACCATGAGGGTGTCTCTGGAGGTGATAGCCAAGCTCTGTCAGTAACTGGAGTGGCTTGGCTCCCAGTGGAGGGGTTGGTGAGGAAATGGCACAAAGACACAGAGGTGAGAGAAAGTATGGCATGTGCCAAGAATACTGAACTGTTGGGTGTGTTTGTATGGTAGGTTATTTATTGGGGAGCAGTTAAAGAAATAGCCAAGAATATAGATACATAACAGACTCGTTTGCTGTGCTAAAGAATTTGGATTTTATCCCAGGGATAATAACACTGCAGTGTGACACCAAAGAACTTTGTATCAGGAGTAGAATAGTCGCTGGGTTAAAAGTACCCAGTATATTTGTTCTCTGTTGAATGTAATAAGAACCATTAAAAAATTAGGAGGGGTGCCTGGGTGGCTCAGAGGGTTAAGCCTCTGCCTTCGGCTCAGGTCATGGTCTCGGGTCATGGTCTCGGGGTCCTGGGATCAAGTCCCACGTTGGGCTTTTGGCTCAACAAGGAGCTTGCTTCCCCCTCTCTGCTTGCCTCTCTGCCTACTTGTGATCTCTCTCTCTCTGTGTCAAATAAATAAATAGAATCTTTAAAAAAAAATTGGACTAGGAGAGTGATATAGTCAGACTGAGGTTTTTGTAAGAGCAGTCTGAGAGCAGAGTGGTAAATGGACTAAAACAGAACGAAATTTAAAAATAGATGCTCACTGAAACTGTACGTATGAGATCTTTGTCACCTAATGTGGATGGTGAAAATGTTTGATAACCCTCTTACTGGTAGAGTATAGGAGAATATTTTCAAAATACATTTCACATCATTGGAGAGAGTTTAAATTGCTAAACTTTATGAAAGGCAGATTGGTAATTCTAACAAACTTACAAATTCATATTCATTTTGTCCTAGCAGTTCCACTTCTAGAGTCAACTTGGAAATACATAAGTGAAATGAGATAGATACAGATTTATCTGTTACAGTATTTATAAGGGCAAAAAAATTGGAAATAGTTTATTTAGTAGTAGGGGACACAGTGGAGAATTTATTGATCACTCATAGGGTGAAATAATTACACAGTCATAAAAACAAATGAGAAAATTGCACACAGTAATATTCAAGAATCTTCAAGATGCAATGTACTAATATAGAAAAAGCGAGATTGGAATTTTTACTTAGAAAAAAGCATGTATGATCATGTTTGCTTGTATAACCTTATAATATTTACGGAAGGATGCAGAAGAAACTGATAATGTTTGTTGCCTTCAAGGAGAGGAAGAGAGGCAGTTGAAAAACTGGGAAGAAGACATTTTGGGGGGGGTCATTTGAATATTAACTATTCAAAATATTAAATTTAACAGAATTATTAGATGTATTGAATTTATATTAGTTTTAAGCTTAATTTTAGATGATGTAGAAAATGACCTCATTACTTAGATATGGATTCCTGAATTCTTTGGTGCTTTAAAATTTTTAAATAATGAATGCTTGGTAATAACAGCAAAGCGGTTACTATTCTGTGTTTTCATAATCAGATGTTGTAGAGGATGTAAAAGAGGAGTGTCAAAAATATGGACCAGTGGTATCTCTCCTTGTTCCAAAGGAAAATCCTGGCAGAGGACAAGTAAGTGAATATTTCTATAGTTTCAGAATTATTCAGAGGTTACTAAAATCCTGAGCAAATGTTTTAGTTCTGTAGTACACGAAAATGTTGCTAGAAATGATGAATTTTGCATCATGGTTGTTTTTAGTTTCCTGTACTTTTCATTTTTTTCCCCAAGGTTCTGTAATATGCATGCTTTTTATATGGGTTAGAATTTTTTTTTCTTAAAAAGTGTTCTCTACTTTTGAGCCATTGTGAAAAGTGACACCAACTGTATCATATGCTAATTCAGGTCATGTCAGCTACAGAAATATTATGGCCTACTTTTGTTCTAATTAAGTAGAGTTAGAAAACCATTTAGGTTAGGTTCTCATTTTAATGGAATCATCGGTGCTAATTTAAAGAGGGAAAGTGTGCCGACAGAATCCTGAAATCGGAGCTCTGGTCTCAGTGTGACTGACTGACTGTGTGATGATGATCCTTGATGCTCGCATCTCTAAAATGTACAAGCGAGCACCGTGAGTCTCAGTTTTGGGGGAAAGAATATTAGAGAAATCTTCTGAAAGCTCTTTTGAAGATCTTTCTTTTATCTGTAGTATTTTTACTTTTCTGGGAACAGAATATTGTTTTATTCAGGGTTTCTCAACCTGGACACTGTTGACCTTTGAGCCAGCATCTTGGCTGTGGGAGCGGCCACGTGCGCTCTAGGTGTTTAGCAGCCGTCGCTGCCCTCCACTCTGTAGATCCCCTCCCCCACTCCCCTCCTCAGTTGTGGTGATCAAAAGTACCTCTCAACACTGCCGAATGCCCCCTGGTAGGTGAAATCACCTCTGGGTGTGGATTGTTATTTTATCCTTTGGTTCAGTATCTTGAAAATGCTTGGCAACTGAAGAAAGAAATGAAAGAAATTTCACTCTAATCTTAGTGAAAAGTTATTGCCAATGTAGTAATAATATTTACCTCGTTTAGTGCCGGCAGCATACTCTATGCATAATTGCTGTTTATTTAGTCAGCTGGTATTTATTGAGCATCTGTTATGTTCTAGGCCCTGATACAACAGTGATCAAAATAGGCACAAGGATATAGTGATAAGTGCTCTGCGGGGAAGGTCTCAGAAGAGGTTTCATAAGTGCCTGGTAGGGAGGATTATAGTTCCATGTCAGTGGTGGGGAAGGCCATACTAAGGTTTCGTTTGAGTGGAAATATGAAGGAGATAAGGAAAAGAGTTCCAGGCATAAGGGATAGCAGGCTCAGAGGCCGTGAGTTTGCCTGGCAGGTTTGAAAGGGTTAGTGTGACTCTAGCAGAGTGAGAAAGAGGGGATATGGTGGATTTGCTCACAGGGGTGAGGGGGTGTAGGGTGAACCTTGTGGGACTCGAGACAGCACTGGCATTTACTCTAAATGAGAGGGGAAGATCTTTGAAGACTTTGAATGAAGGACTAACACGATCTGACCCGATGTTAACCTCAACCGTCCATATGAAATAGAAGACAGAATAGAGAAACAGAAGGAATATTTTCAGGATAGAAGTATCCCGGTTTCAAACAATACAAAAAAATAAATATTCATCAGCAAGAGGAAATTTGCTATGTTAAGAAGCTTTCATTGACGTTTAGAGGAGAATGAAAACAACTGATGAACTCGTGACCTCACAGGTTTAACTTCTCCAGGTTATTGAAATGTCTCTTGGCAAAGTCAGTCTTCATTTGATTTTTCCATTCAAATTAACAATGCTGTGGATTTTTTTTTAAGAATATTTTAAAAATCACTGAAAACATGAATTATGGAATGGATCTCATAATTACAAAAGTAGTGAAGATTAAATTGATAAAATTATTTAATCTCATTGTAAATTATAAAAATGTTTCTCTTTTGTTTGGAATGACGTAATGTATAAAACTGTGGGTTGTCTATGAGGTGAGGAGCATGCTAGAGAGCAGGGCATTCCTTCCGTAAGTGCGTGTCTACTTGTTGAACTTCGGTGTATGAATTTAGAAGTCATTGAGAATCAGGTTAAAAAAAATTTTAGAAAGAGCTTCATTCTTCTCACTGGGCATCATCTTCTAACTTCTCTTTTGTAGTCAGTGAAAAAGCATATGTTGCTAGAACTAACTGGTCCTACAGCCAGCATATACTTTCATTTTCTGTAAAAAAGGGGATATAAAGTATTAAGTATTTCTAAAATGAATAAAACAAGCATTGACTGGTTAGAGTATGGTTTTAAGATATAATTAGATAATATAGTTCTCACCTACATTATTACGTGAAGTCTGCATACTCTGAAAGAAATCACTGGATGGTATTGATAGCATTTTCTCCCTGCTGTTCGGTTTAAAGTGAACAGCCTGACTGACTGTACTGAGTTGGCCATTTGGAAGTGTTTTTATCTCCAGCTAATAGCACAGTTAAGGATGGCTTTAAAGAATAGCTAAAAATCCCCCCTTAGCTTTATACATATGAAAATCAGGGCAATTTTTAGTGCTGGATGATCTCTACATGAGGAACACGTAGCTTGAGAATAGTCGTGGCATGGGAGAGGAAGAGAGTCTGTCACCTTTCCACTTAACAGTATACAGGAATTCAGAAAATTCCATCCCGGGCCAGAGTATCTGAGGCCTGACGTCATGCATCATCCATAACAGAAATACTCACATAAGACGGGGAGTGAGCAGTCTGGGAGTAGTGCTTTGCTTACCAGTGAAGGAAGATTCATTTAAAGAGTGCTGTATTTGGAATTGTCTTTCCTTTTCATGCCCTGGAGTTTTTTAATACCCTTTGGAAATAATTTTATCAGTGGGAGAAGGGCTCCCACGAAAGGGGAAATGAAAAAGGAGACTCTTGCCTCGAACTTATGGGTAGATCCGATTTTAAGAGAAGGTACAAGTAAAAACTGAAAATTGGTTTCCTTCAGACAATCTGTTTTTGCTTCCCTTTGAAAGTCCGAGTGTCTAGGATGCTGGCATCCAAGTTTGAAGACTGTTGACATCTCAGATGAGCACGTAACTGAGAAAGATGAGGCCGTTCTTTTTCTGGTTCACAAATTTATGGGTAACTGAGGACAAGTCATTTAAAATGATTTTCCCTCCGAGTAACTTCGGCTTTAGATCAACAAAAAGAGCATAAACTATTACGCTGTATTCTCTACCTGTCTCAGGTCAGAATTCAGATACTCTGGAAACAGAGATTTTACCTAGGTTTAAACTTACTCTTCACAGTAGTTAAGGCTTCTATGAGTCTTTAATAGGTGTAAAATCCGGTGACCTTGACTGGTAGTTTCTCCTCCTTCCTCTTCTAAGAGTGCGGACTGTCTTCGAGGCACCGTGGAGCGCTTTTGCTCCCCAGGCTGTATGGCCCTGCCTCTGGCACGCGTCCGCTGCTGCTCACCACTCCTGCAAGAACATGGCCAGTGGGTGTACATTTTTCACTCGACTTGTCTTCGATGGATTTTTCAGAATTGAACTGTGTAAAGGAATTGTTCTAACCCTGCTGCTCAAAAATGTGGTCCACGGACCAACCGCATTGGCATCGCCTGGGAGTTGACTTAGAAATGCAGAGACTCAGGCCCACGTTAGACCTCCTGAAACTGAGTGTGCGTTGTAACAAGGTCCCCAAAAGATACTTGTGTGTCCACTAAAGTTGGAAAAGCCCTGTTCTGGAACAGTCTTGATGGAAATGAAGCCGACTTTGTTTTCTCTGTCCTCTTACAGGTCTTTGTTGAGTATGCAAATGCTGGTGATTCCAAAGCTGCTCAGAAATTACTGACTGGAAGGATGTTTGATGGGAAGTTTGTTGTGGCTACATTCTACCCGCTGAGTGCCTACAAGAGGGGATATCTGTATCAAACTTTGCTTTAATCAGTAACCTGAGGACTCTTTCCTGTTTCTCCTCCATTTCCTGGGTTATTGTATTCTATATCTGAATGCAGAAGTACCCCCTTACCATTTTAAGGGAATACTTTGTACATTTATTTAATCCTACTAATGTGCAGTTGAGCAATGGCTGCATTGCAAACATTTGGCACCGAGTAGGACAAGACCTCTCAGCTATACCTTGAGGGGTTTTAGAGCATCCATACAGGCATCCCTTTTTTTGTGCAGTAGGGCAAGTGCTGCTCTTCAGTATGTAACCTAAAAGGATATTAATTATTTCATGTAATCATGAAGCAAGGATGAGTAATATCATGTCATAGTGAATATTAACAAATTTGGTAAGAGTCGGTGACAGCCCTCACGGATCGTTCCTTTACGCTGTTGGGCGGTTCTTCCTCATCCCAGATCTTCACAGCTGGCTCTGGACGCTCCCAGTCATTGTTAAGTAACCGTCAAGCAGCGATGACCTACTGTGTTCCTCACACTGAGTTATGAATTTTTTTAAAGGAGTACTGTAGTACTGAATATTCCTTTAAAGAAACTGCAGTGAGCCTATCTCCTTTTTTTTTTTTTTTAATTAAGGCTTTTCAAATAGAAAGCTGATGCTTGATCTTGCACAATTTTTATGTCTAGTATGTATGCTTGAGTGAGTGTGCAGGTATGAGAGGTTAGAGAAGATCTGAGTCCCCATGCTTTATAGTGTGAATGTTGTGAGCTAATGCAGTCTACACCTCTCTCTTCCCTAGCTGTTTCGTATCTGTCAGATTTAGGGTGTATGTTCGAGAGTTGGTCTGTCTGATAGAATGTAAATGAGAAATAGATCATTCCTGAGAGGCTCAGAACAAATGAGTCTAGACTGAGTTACACTGAAACTCTCTTAAAGTGATTGGAACAAAGCAAAAGATTGCCCTGTCCTTTAATTTCCTTGAGACCCTGTATTAGCTCATCTTTTTTGTACCGAACCTCCCGTGATCATTGTAAGATTTCTCAAGATAGAGTTCTGCTTACAATGAAGGAAATTGAAATGGCCAAAAAGAAAGATGTTCAGTTAAGGGAAAAGAAAAAAATGGGCAAAGAGAAAGTGAATAGTCCAGGATTCTTTTTTTTTTTTTTTTTTTTTCTTCTTTCCTCTCTCTGTCCTCCCCTTGCCTCCACTGCGTCTCTTCTCTTTGGCTGTCTCCTGTCTCTGTGGCTGAAGAGAAGCTACTCTGAAAGTACTCTGGCTTCTGACTGCAGGGAAGTTAAGAAAAGTGTAGCTCTAATAAGATGGAAGTAGAAAGGAAGAAAAACTCCGAATTCTTAGAAGGATTCACAGCAATCTGCTGTGTCCCCGAGCCCAGGGTGCTGGTGTGCGTGAGTTCGTGAACATGGGTTGATGACATGGTTTTAGGAATTGTAATTATGGATTCCTCCCACTTCATGTAAATTGACTTCTAAGGTTTAGAACTTAGGAAACCTTTATAAAGCACTGATTATACAAAAAAATAAGTTGTATACAGGTTATGAATTTTTTTTTATTTCCTTACCTAAATGAAAGTTTTCATTTTTTTTTTTTTTTCCTAAGGAAAAAGCCTTTTATACCTTTCCCCGTTGGAAGCCTCCTCATAGTCTTCCTTTGAAGTGTGTGCCGCGCAGGTTGTTGAGAGCCCAACTAGGAATTTACATTTCAGAGGATGAATTATCTTACCCTTTTCAGACAGTTACTATCTGACAGTTGAGTTATTTACAGTTATATCATTCAGGACTCTCCCTTCTTATTTATTATGAAGCCAGATTTGGTGTAAGGAGGCTGATTTATGAGTTGCCAGAAGGCCTTGTGGCGCGGTCCCCAAGGGAAAGTTGTGTCTAGTATGTGCCCTTAGGAGGAAGAACTGTTAGTTCTCATTTTGGCCCTCTCAGAAGTTGATTAGCTGGTATATGTCCAAATAACAATTCAAGAGAGTATAACCAGTACTCCGGAGACCTAAGCTTTCCTAAAACATCAATGTTTGTAGGGGTGACAGCTCCCAGGGTGATTAGAAACACCAGGTTCTTGGTATATACAGATGAACACAGAACACGAGTGAGTTCTTCTCAAGGGCAGGTATTCTAGGTGCGCACGTGTCCCTCTCTCATTCCCCCTCCCACCCCTACAAAGAGAAGACCCTGACAGATGAGCTGCAGGTAGGCTTCTGAGCTTAGGGATGCAGTGTGCTGCTAGCATCTTGATGCTGAATTTCACAGCATTCTTTGTCTTCTTCTTTGCTGTTGTAGTCATACCTATATGTAGTGTTTAACACTGTAGAGTTGTATTACAGAAGATGCCAACTAGATTTTAAAAGAACTAAGGGACTAACTGATGAGCCTAAGTAACCATGCATTGAATTCAGAATTTTATATTAAAGCCACAGAATTGAAATAAGATGCCTCCTGTGATTTAAGTGGTGATCTTACAGCTTTTAGCCCATGACTACCAAAGAAGACATTTGCAGATCCTCCCCCGCTCCTCTGATATTACACGAAGTTTAATCTTAGTTTCTCAAACCTGAACCAAATATTATCAGAAGATGCAATTTTTATGATACCTTTAGGGTGAAATAGATACACAGAGATTTTAATTCCTTAATTGGTAAAACCTAGGAATTTTCTTTTTCAGAGGCAGGGTAAAGAGGCGAGGGTTTTTGTCACTTAAACCTTACTCTTTGGGACAAATTTTATCTCAGGTAGTTTTTCTCTCCCTCAGTTAACGTCTGTGCTTCCTTCCCTCTTGCCTTTCCAATTTCTCATTATTCCGTGGTTTCGTCTTGGTACATTTTTTGGCCCAGGAAATACCTATAAATTGGTTATTCTATAGGAAATCTTTGGTTCTTGGGAAACATCCGGAGGAGGTGACTAGCTAGCCACTTTCCAAACTCGGATGCCCTATTTCAAGGAGAGCAAGTCGAGTTGGACACCTCAATAAAAGAAAGCAGCAGTCCAAGCAACCGTTGGCTGCATTTTAAAGGGACAATAAAACAGTAACCCTCTGGCAGTAAGAGATTGCACTTACTACCACTGGGTGTCTTCCTTTGGTTTGTGGCCATCGGTATCTCAGCTCTTCGGGGAAATTCCCTCCCTGCTATGCCTTGAGCCAAAACTGGCTGCTTTTAGGACAAAACCATAAATGCAGTTTTACTTGTCCTTTCCTTTGTTTTCATTGAGACAAGGATTGCCTTCTTTTCGGTACTTCAGCTGCTAAAGCGTGCTGAGATAAGTTAAATTAACCTTTAAAAAAAAATCCTTGAATTCTTATTTAACTTGCCTTCTACATTATATTTTAGTCTCTGAGCACATTTGTGATCAGGAATGCTGCCCGAAATTGTGCTGCCATGGAGAGGAAGTTGAAGAGAGAGTCTGGGCATAAGGTGTGTTTCTATTTTAATGCACTGGGCTTTCACCCTGCTGAGGGCATCAGTTACCCTTCTGGAATAAATGCACACCCGAGGTTGAGCGCTCACGTTTCCCAGCCCCTTTGCATTTGCTCATCCAGTGCAGGGAACACTCTTTCATCATTTTCGTCCCGACTTGATCATTTCTGCCATCGGTTTGACTCTGCAGCATGACATTTTAGTTTCTGTCATTTAATAAAAATCAGCACCATTGTAACTGATGGTGATTATAATATCATAGTTACTGGGTGAGGCTGTGGGAGAGACACTCAGTGTGTTTTACCGATAGTTTTATGGAAGGGTACATGCTAGCCGGTATCGTTCAGATTAGGGTACAGATGGCATCGTGTCTTGTCGAAATTTTAGTCTGGTGGATGTGGAGACAGTCAAAGATTTAAGCAAGTGCCTTGTGTTTCCTGGAAAATATTAAAACTCATTTGGGTGAAAGCTCCCAGATGATGATAATTTATTGCACCTCTGCCTTTTCCTTGGAATAACTTTTGGATTAAGTCACATAGTATAAAAGTCCAAAATTTCCCTTGTTTCCCTTTATTTTATATGTGTGAAACTATTCATATTTGATTCCCCCCCCCCCCAATATTACATGTGATGGAAAGCCAGAGTTATCTGGCAGAATCTAATTCTTCCTGGGGTCTAGTTCCATTTTCAGTACTAGGTTCCTTCTTCAAATCTACTACTCTGGCTCTCTGATAGAATTTGTTTATTTCTTGGCAAATGTGGTCACGCACAGACCAGCTTTGGGGCATCATTAGCTCAAGAGAATTTCCATTTCTTCTTAAGGTGCTCAATAAATCACCTTCACTTGAGATGATAGTCTTCCCTTCGTATTGCCAGTAAGCTTTCTTGGTGAATATAAAGATGTTGAGTCTCTATGATGTGGAACTGCTCTGGACCTCTTGTGGTATATTTGGATAAGTTACATTTTCTTAGTTACAGAGGGACATGCATATTTTAGTTTTAAAGTCCCCAGAAATTTAAAGAATTTGTTTCGTTTTGTTTAAGGTTAGCTGCTTCTCTGCCTGATACTGCAGGATGTCAGGGTTATCTTAGCCGCCTCTCCCACCTCGCTGTTGGTCAGTTTTCTTTAAAATTGGGTGATGACCAGTAGGTAGACACAGTGACACATAATTGACAAGTACTGTGGATATTTAAGAAGGAGGTGAACAATTTTAACTATTTTTGCTGCAATTTTATAGGGGAAATGGACTATAAAAGAAATACCTATAAACCAGAGAGCATGTAGGAGATTGTATATTTTATAGGTGGTAATTAAGGTGATCTTCAGGATATAAGATACAAAGTTTATACAACCTTTGTTTTCCTAATGAAAAGTTTTTATTCATCTTCCTACAGCTTAGCACTTTTGTTGTTTCTTACGTGGCTTTTGAGGATTGATGTTTTAGATTCACTCTGTTTGTGCTTTTCAGACTGTCGTCATAATTGTGCAGTTCTTTTTATGTCACCATAAATGCTGGGATTCATGGGAAGCTTATCAGATGATTGCCTGAGTGTTATTTCCCATTAAACAGAGTAGCTTCCACAGTATCCTAAAAGAAACTGTACCTAGGGTCATAGTATTTTAGTTTAGAGGCAAAGAGAAGCATACTCTCTTACTTGCCTTAACCAACTATCAATCCTTGTTGTGCAGAAAAGAGCTTATTTTGTTAGACTCTTGACTGTTAGCGAGAAAATTACATGTAGTTACTTGCCCCCCCGCCCCACCTCCCAGTTGCAGTTTGCTTCCCCTTCTAGGCTCCCCTCTTACTGGTATTACGATGTCAGGAGTGTGTGAGAGCAGACGTGGTGAGGTGTTCCAGATCATGCATATGGACATGGAATTGCTTCGGTTATTGGAATTATGGATGGATGTATTATTTCATTAGCATGGGCTGTCAGAAATCTGCCAAATTTAAGAGTAAAGAAGAAAAAGAAAAGTCAAAATAGAGAGGTGAGGGGAGGAATACCGCTTCCTTACTGGTATTCGTAATCTTCCATCTAGTTTTTGATCAAAAAGTGCTCATTTATTTGTAAAAATCCAGACGTGGTACCTGAAGCATAGAACGTTGCCTTTCTGACACATTCCTCATCGTCGTTTCCCCATAAAATCGTTTTAAGAGCTTATAAAAGCACACTAGGTATCCATATTCAGTTTGACCTAAATTTTTAAAATAAACATTTAAACTCCAGTTTTTGTGTGTTTGCTGTGCATCAACACTCATGCAAATCCGGGATCAGAAAGAAACTGGGGATTAGCCATCTCCAGATTTCCCTTTGCACATTGGGTACAGTGGGTTTCAGTATGCACTTGCTGCAGAGTTTTCGAGCACCTTATGGGAGTAAGTAGTGTTTATTTATTATAATTAAAAAGAAAGTTAAAGCTGCATCTCTGTAGAATATTTACTTTGCAGAGTGTAAAGCTGTTGTATCTTTTCCAGCAGGATTTACTCTTTCATTCTTAATTCTTGGTTGAGAAAATCTTCAGTGATTTAACATTCCTTTATATCCTCTTAACAGTGTCAAATCTGGGGTAGAAGGGAAATTTTTTCCCAAAAAGGGCTCCATCTTTGTTACCTTTCTGATCACTCTTAGAAATCTAGCTATGATCAGTGGATGGTAACAGCTCATGGCTTCCTGTATCAGCACTGGAGAGGTTAGTTGTGAGGATTAAAATCTACTCTTTTCCCTCAGTAACATGTAATTGCTATGTTTTTGGTAAGAAGGTCTGGTCAGAAAAAATGTGAAAGATCACTCAAAACCAAAGCCAGTTATAAGGAGTACTGTCTCCTGTTGGTTTACCTTCACCTCAGAACTACAAGAATATTACAGTACCTAGTGAATAGTTTGTAACATTTCTACCAGTTGTTTCAATAGCCCATTGGTCTTGGCATTTCTTGGCACTGTGGTTCTCTGTTCTTGGTGATGTCTTCTTGTTTGTGACTTTTTTTTGTTGTTGTTGTTTTTTTTTAAAGTAACTAAATGGGACTATAAATGTAGATGTATATCAGTACCAAGAAGTTTTTTCTGAAAGCCCTAAATTCCCGATTCCTATTCAAGTCTTTTAAACTTGTTTTTTTCTTGCTAAGTAGCAAAGAACTTTTATTTTTCATTTTCCTATATACCTAGGTATACCTAAAAAGTATGGACACTGCGTTTCAATGGATGTATTGCGTGTAGTTTTTTGCTGAAAACTTTTTCTGTAAACACAATGGCCTTGTTCAGTTTTGTTGTAAACTGACTTACCATAAGATGCACTGTTGATATGCTTTCTGATGTGTGTTTCATAAGGGTGATAAAATAAAGCTTAAAAATAAACGAGGTGTTTTTTCATTTCACCTGTTCCTGCAGTTAGTGTAAATATTCCAAGTTAGATAACAGGTAAGTAGACTTATTTTATGATTTAATTTTTATTAAAAGCTATCGCTGAAAAATTTCCATGTGGTCTCAACCATCCATTTCTAATATGGTCTTTCATGGATAGAAGTAGGGCATCAGGCTGACAATACTGAAATGTAACTTTTTATTTTGGAATGAACATTCTTGATGCTGTAGAAACAGACTTATCTAATGAAAGAACCAGAATTCATAGTTGGGAGATTCGTGTTCTAATCTCGGTTCTTTTATCAAGTTGGGAGGCTTTCATCAAGTGATAAGTGATTTAATTTCTGACAGTGTTGGTATTTCTGTGGTATCATTTTTATAGTAGAACAAAATGGGATGGTAGGTTCAGTAGTATCAGTGAACAGTCCTCGATTAGGGAGCGTCTCTGGGATGACGGTACTGATAGGTAGTTTACAAATGGAGCCTCCGGCCCAGGTAGGGAACATAACGCTTGCCCAGTTTCTCATAAGACTCAGAGGTGGTAGTCCTATACCGCTGTGTCTGGGAGCGGTGTGTTTTCAGGAAGCCTCTGGACTGGACTAGACTGGCCTGGCGAGGCGCACCCTCTGGCTGTTTCAAGAGCTCAGACGGGAGAAAAGGAATGTTTAAATCCGCAATTCCTCAACAAGTGAAGGGTCCCCTGGGAGGGCTTGTTAGATCACAGACTGCTGGACCCCAGCCCTAGTTTATGACTGTAGTTCTTGGGGAGCCTGCAAATTTGCATTTCTAACAAGTTCCCAGGTGACGCTGCTGCTGCTGGTGGCATGGAGACCTCTGTTGGAGAGGCACTGGGCTAGGACTGAACTCAGAAGTAGGCCAACTTGAAGAACTGCCTGGGAGTCCTCAGCTCGCCCTTCTCCCCGGGGGCTGCCGTAATCACAGGAACAAGCTGAGCACTTTGTGCCAGTCTGTGTACTAAACGCTTTGTGTGTCACCTCGCCTCACCCTCCTCACACACTTTGTCCTCACAGCAAGGCTGTGGGGAGTGGAGGGTACCCAGTGTTCACTCCATTGTCTGGTTGGGGAAATGGGCGTCTTGTTTCCACGGGTTGGCGGCAACAACCCCTGCTAAATCACCTCCAGTCAGCCCGGGACTCCCCTCCCATCCCTCTTCCTTTCCTTTCCTCTCCCACCACTTAGTCTAGTCGTTGATCTGTCCCTCTGTGCGGAGGCTTCTTAGGGACTCCCCGTGTCTGGTCTCCGGTGCTTCTGGTCTCTCCTTCCTGGATTGACTCTGCATGATGAAGAATGAGTCCCGTCATGCTGCTCCTTCCTCCCCTTTGCCTTCAAAATAATATCTAATCCCCTGAGACTGGCACCTAAAACTTCAGAGTCTGGCTCGACTTGTAAGTCCTACCTCATCTCCTGTCTCTGTCGCTGTTCACACTGTACGCTTCCCTCCGCACGAAGCTACCCATACTTAGAGATTCATGGCTTTTTGCTATGTATCGAGCCTCTGACTAAAACACCACTCTGTTCTCTGTCCCTGCATCTTACCGGGGGGATAGAGTCCTGTTAATCTTTTCAAAGAGCTCAATTGTCACCTTTTACATTTCCTTCTGCATAAAATCGCATATCTGAATAATCAAAGTCCTAGAGTCCTTGTCCCCCCCTCCTTTTTTAAAAGATTTTATGTGAGAGAGAGAATGAGCAGTGGGGAGGGGTGGAGGGAGAGAGATTGAGAGAGAGAAGCAGACTCCCTACTAAGCAAGGAGCCTGATGTGGGGCTTGGGGCTCACTCCCAGACCCCACGATCATGGCCTGAGCCAAAGGCAGCCACTTTGCCAACTGAGGCACCCAGGCACCCCCTGAAGTCCCTTCTTAGCATGAATTTGCTAGGCAAATTTCCAATTTCCATATATAGGGTGTTTTAATTGTACTTCGCTATTCTGCAATTCTTTTGTAAATTTTTTAAAAAGATTTTTTATGTATTTATTTGACAGAAAGAGAGAGAACACAAGCAGGGGCATGGCAGAGGCAGAGGGAGAAGCAGGCTTCCTGCAGGGAGCCTGATGCGGGGCTTGATCTCAGGACCCTGGGATCATGACCTGAGCTGAAGGCAGACTTAATGACTGAGCCACCCAGGCGCCCCAGAAATGCATTTTTGAGCTTCATCTTCAAAAGTTTATTGCAAATTCTCAACTTTAATTTCCTTAATCTATCACTGATCTCTCAAGAATTGTGGTCTTAACAGTATAGATGTTCTAATTATAAAGCAGTCATTTTTTCCTTCAGGACTGCTGAATAGTTTCCCACAAAAACATCAGTAATATGCCTCACTGCCTTACAATCTCAGTTAAACCGGTTTGTTCACAGGTCCTTGTCCCAGACGTGTTGCTGGGTCTTCTAACTCTGGGAGACATCTGAGTTAGTGGGTATTTCAATATGCTAGCGGGTATTTCAATATGCTGCTGTGATCACTTCCTTTCCTTTGAATTGACCTGAGCATTATTTTTATTTCCTATGTGAATCTATGAAGCATAGTATAGACATTGTATATAATTTATAAAACACAAATATAATTTATTAATGCACATAATAGGTATAATACATGGAAAATGGAATTTGAAAATGGTTTAATGATTATGCATTACAGACTCTCTTACAGTCCATCCTTATAGTCAAGAATTCTTTTTTTTTTTTTAATTTTATTTTTTATAAACATATAATATATTTTTATCCCCAGGGGTACAGGTCTGTGAATCGCCAGGTTTACACACTTCACAGCACTCACCATAGCACACACCCTCCCCAATGTCCATAATCCCACCCCCCCTCTCCCAAGCTATAGTCAAGAATTCTTAATAAAAATTGCAGAATGACCCCGACCAAGTGGAATTTATTCCAGGGCTGCAAGGTTGGTTCAACATCCGCAAGTCAATCAATGTGATACAATACATTAATAAAGGAAAGAACAAGAACCATATGATACTCTCAATAGATGCTGAAAAAGCATTTGACAAAGTACAGCATCCCTTCCTGATCAAAACTGTTCAAAGTGTAGGGATAGAGGGCACACACCTCAATATTATCAAAGCCATCTATGAAAAACCCACCGCAAATATCATTCTCAATGGAGAAAAACTGAAAGCTTTTCCACTAAGGTCAGGAACACGGCAGGGATGTCCATTATCACCACTGCTATTCAACATAATACTAGAAGCCCTAGCCTCAGCAATCAGACAACAAAAAGAAACTAAAGGCATCCAAATCGGCAAATAAGTCAAACTATCACTCTTTGCAGATGATATGATACTATATGTGGAAAACCCAAAAGACTCCACTCCAAAACTGCTAGAACTTGTATAGGAATTCAGTAAAGTGTCAGTTGCATTTCTTTACACCAACAAGACAGAAGAAAGAGGAATTAAGGAGTCAATCCCATTTACAATTGCACCCAAAACCATAAGATACCTAGGAATAAACCTAACCAAAGAGGCAAAGAATCTATACTCAGAAAACTATACAGTATTCATGAAAGAAATGGAGGAAGACACAAAGAAATGGAAAAATGTTCCATGCTCTTGGATTGGAAGAACAAATATTGTGAAAATATCTATGCTACCTAAAGCAGTCTATTCAAAATCCCACCCTTTTTTTTCAAAGAAATGGAACAAATAATCCTAAAATTTATATGGAACCAGAAAAGACCTCGAATAGCCAAAGGAATATTGAAAAAGAAAGCCAAAGTTGGTGGCATCATAATTCCAGACTTCAAGCTCTATTACAAAGCTGTCATCATCAAGACAGTATGGTACGGGCACAAAAACAGACACACAGATTAACAGAACAGAATAGAGAGCCCAGAAATAGACCCTCAACTCTATGGTCAACTAATCTTCGACAAAGCAGGAAAGAATGTCCAATGGAAAAAAGACAGCCTCTTCAACAAACGGTGTTGGGAAAATTGGACAGCCACATGCAGAAAAATGAAATTGGACAATTTCCTTACACCACACACAAAAATAGACTCAAAACAGATGAAGGACCTCAATGTGAGAAAGAAATCCATCAAAATGCTCAAGGAGAACACAGGCAGCAACCTCTTCGACCTCAGCCGCAGCAACTTCTTCCTAGGAACATCGCTAAAGGCAAGGGAAGCAAGGGCAAAAATGAACTATTGGGATTTCATCAAGATCAAGATATTTTGCACAGCAAAGGAAACAGTTAACAAAACCAAAAGACAGCTGACAGAATGGGAGAAGATATTTGCAAATGACATATCAGATAAAGGGCTAGTATCCAAAATCTATAAAGAGCTTAGCAAACTCAACACACAAAGAAACAAATAATCCAATCAAGAAGTGGGCAGAAGACAGGAACAGACATTTCTGCAAAGAAGACATCCAGATGGCCAACAGTCACATGAAAAAATGCTCCACATCACTCAGCATCAGGGAAATACAAATCAAAACCACAATGAGATACCACTTCACACTAGTCAGAATGGCTAAAATTAACAAGTCAGGAAGTGACAGATGCTGGGGAGGATGTGGAGAAAGGGGAACCCTCCTACACTGTTGGTGGTAATACAAGCTGGTGCAACCACTCTGGAAAACAGCATGGAGGTTCCTCAAAAAATTGAAAATAGAGCTACCCTATGACCCAGCAATTGCACTACTGGGTATTTACCCTAAAGATACAAACGTAGTGATCCGAAGTGGCCCGTGCACCTGAATGTTTATAGCAGCAATGTCCACAGTAGCCAAACTATGGAAAGAACCTAGATGTCCATCAACAGATGAATGGATAAAGAAGATGTGGTATATATACACAATGGAATACTATGCAGCCATCAAAAGAAATGAAATCTTGCCATTTGCGACGACGTGGATGGAACTACAGGGTATCATGCTTAGCGAAATAAGTCAATCAGAGAAAGACAACTATCATATGATCTCCCTGATATGAGGAAGTGGAGATGCAACGTGGGGGGTTTCCGGGGTAGGAAAAGAATAAATGAAACGAGATGGGATCAGGAGGGAGACAAACCATAAGAGACTCTTAATCTCACAAAACAAACTGAGTGTTGCTGGGGGGAGGGGGATGGGAAGGGGGTGGTGGGGTTATGGACATTGGGGAAGGTATGTGCTATGGTGAGTGCTGTGAAGTGTGTAAACCTGACGATTCACAGACCTGTACCCATGGGGCTAAAAATACATTATATGTTTATAAAAAATTTAAATATTTTTTTTTAAAAATTGCAGAATAGCCCCACGTTGGACTCTCTCTCAAATCAATGAAATCTTTTATTTATTTATTTATTTACTTATAAGATTTTATTTATTTATCTGACAGAGATAGACACAGCGAGAGAGGAAACACAAGCAGGGGGAATGGGAGAGGGAGAAGCAGGCTTCCCGCTGAGCAGAGAGTCCAATGCAGGGCTGGATCCCAGGACCCTGAGATCATGACCTGAGCTGAAGCAGACGCTTAATGACTGAGCCACCCAGGTGTCCCAAAAATTTTTTTTTCTTTAACTAAATAAAATCTTAAGAAAAAAAAAAAGTAACTGTTCTGGTAAAAATGGCCAATTTACAAAGGTTGCTAACACATTTGATCAACTGACTGGACAGACATGGCTGGAGAGAGCTTCTTAGAAGCCCAATATGCCTAATACTTTTTTGTTGTTGCTTAAAAAGGCAAGCCATATGTTTAAGTGCATTTAAAAACGTGTTTAAGGGGCGCCTGGGTGGCTCAGTGGGTTAAAGCCTCTGCCTTCGGCTCAGGTCATGATCTCAGGGTCTTGGGATTGAGCCCCGAATTGGGCTCTCTGCTCAGCGTGGAGCCTGCTTCCTCGTCTCTCTCTGCCTACTGCTCTGCCTACTTGTGATCTCTCTCTATCAAATAAATAAAATCTTAGAAAAAAACGAACAAACGTGTTTAAGTGTCTTGAGAGCAAGGATCAAGCCTGTAAAGGTTCATCTTTAAGAATGAAAGGCCAAAGATCAGGGAAGCAGGAATTGAACAAGCCAACACCAGAGAAGGGCTTCCTGGGTTTAGTTCAGCATCTTCCAAACTATCCTTGGAGCTCCCGGATGCCGCGTGGTATCGGGAGCAGCTTCAGGGAGCAGGGTAGGATGACAACATCGTGCGTTGAATAAGCTGGAGGCACTGCAGGCTTTCTTCTGGTTTCCTCGGAACAGTCTTGCACAAAAGACAAAGATCTGGAAGGAGAGCACAGATGGTCTCCACAGACCCTTCACCCAGACTCACCTGTCGTTAGCGTTTGGCCGCATGATTTACCTCTTGCTCGTCCCCATTTATAACTGTAGATAAACGTAACCTATTTTCTGAATGATTTGAAAGTTGCAAGTATGATGACATTCGACCCCGAAGGACTCCAGAATGCTTTTCCTGCGAATAGACAAATTGACGTTGCTGTCTGTAACCATGATACCTTAGCACACCCTCGGAATTTGGTGTTGATACGGAAGTTCCCAGTGTACTGCCCATACCCAGTTTTTCTCCATTGTCTCAATGTCTTTCATAACCTTTCCCCCATCCCCCACCTAGGACCCAGTCAAGACTCTTTGGTATTTAAGGTCTATTTTTTTAAAGATTTTATTTACCTTTTTGAGAGAGAGAGAGAGAGAGAGAGAGAGAGAGAGTGCACACAAGCGGGCGGGTGAGGGAGGAGCAGTGGGAGAGGGACAAGCAGACTCCACGCCGAGTGCTGAGCCTGATGTGGGGATTGATCTCATGACCCTGAGGTTGCGACCTGAGCTGAAATCAAGTGTTGGATGCCCAATCGACTGAGCCACCAGGTGTCCCTTCAATGTCTGTTTAAAATTCATGGGATGTTCGTGTTCTGCAGAGCAGTTTGAGGAAAACTCGTTTGGATTGTATAACTAAATTTGTCCCAAGTCTTGCAATTTAATAAATGCTAACACTTCTTTAAAAGTCTGTTTCCTTAGGGGAAATAATACTGACTGGAATGTATGTGTCGTCATTTGCGTCCCTCCGTTACGACGGAAGAGGAAAGCAGAATTATGGTTACTAAGTACCTGAACATGCCTGACAGAATAATAAATATACAGAACATTAACCAACTCTCTCCAAGACTGTCCCTCAAAAATTTAATGTTAATTGCTAATGATGTATAGACCCATGATAGATTTAAGATTCTGTTTCTAATGATATTTTTTAAGTTCCATGCTCAAAGAAAATTTCGAAAAAAAAAAGAGTATGTCTTCCTGTCTTTTTTTTTTTAATATTTCATTTATTTATTTATTTGTCAGAGAGCAAGAGCGTGCACAAGCAGGCAGAGTGGCAGGCAGAGGCAGAGAGAGAAGCAGGCTCCCCACTGAGCAAGGAGTCCAATGTGGGACTCAATCCCAGGACACAGGATCATGACCTGAGCCGAAGGCAGTGGCTCAACCCACTGAGCCACTCAGGCGTCCCTCCTTCCTGTCTTTTTTCTTTTTAAGATTTTTTTTTTCAATTTTTAAGTAATCTCTACACCTAATGTGGGGCTCAAACTCACAACTCCGAGATGAAGAGTTGCAGTCTCCACCAACTGAGCCAGCCAGGTGCCCCCTTCCTGTCCGTTTACTGTGTTACTACATATGGATCTGGGGGCAGAGGAATGGCATGATGAAAATGGCATGTGTTTTAGGGCCCAAATTTCCAAAAAATATTCCAATTGGAATGTGTGACTCTAAGGAAAAGGAAGGAGCAGTAGGATCCAAAGAACCATCATAATTGACAAATGTCCTAGTGATCACTTAACAAAAAAAAAAAAAACTTTTTATTGCACAAAGTTCTGTGACAAATAATACTTAACACATGTTTGGAAATCGTCCCAGACAAAAATCCCAGGGCCACCGCTGATTTATGAAGTGCGGTCAAGTTTTTGACTCACTGAGGCGTTCTGTTCTGGTCCCATTTGTAGTTGAACTAAGAAATCTTTCCCAGTTTCTTTAGCAAAGTCAGTTGTGTTACATCCTGAATGTATGCATTCTGGGTAGTGGGTGATGGGGTCATCGAAGTTGTCCAAGTTTGTTGATTTTTCCTGAACGGAAATGGAAGGCATGAGCAGGGGTATTCTTCTGGGATAATACTTTTTTGTGAAATTCAGTGTGGAGGTTTCTCTCTAATAATGTCTGTCATTACTCATTACTTCTAGTATTATTAGATTAATTATAATGTTAATGGACCTTAATCATACTTAATAATTCTAAGAGTTATGAAAAGTTCTGTTTTTAGCCACAACACCCAAAGGACTATTCCTACTCCCTCAGAAATTGCAAGGCTTTAACTTTCCTCTACAGTCACTTTAGTGTCTAGATAGTTTATATGTATTTTTTTGTTTTTTTAAAAGATTTTATTTATTTATTTGACAGAGAGAGACAAGCGAGAAAGGGAACACAAGCGGGGTGGGGGAGTGGGAGAGGGAGAAGCAGGCTTCCTGCTAAGCAGGGAGCCTGATGCAGGGCCCGATCCCAGGACCGTGGGATCACGACCTGAGCCGAAGGCAAAGGCCTGACGACTGAGCCACGCAGGTGCCCCTAGATAGTTTATATATATATTTTTAAATATTTTAGTTATTTATTTGAGAGAGAGCAAGGGAGAGAGCCCACGAGCGCATGAGCACACGAGCAGGGGATAGGGAGAAACAGACTGCTCACTGAGCAAGGAGGCTGATGCAGAACTGTCCTGGACCCTGGGAGCATGACCTGAGCTGAAGGCAGACACTTAACCAACTGAGCCACCCAGGGGTGCTAGATAACTTATATTTTTTATCTCTTTCCTCATGATCTATCTAGAGGACCATAGCCATTCTTATTCAGCCTCAACTTTTATGCCAAACACAAGCAGGTATTTATTTCATCCCAACCACTCCCCCCCCTTTTTTTTTTGTGCACCAAACTCACATGTCAAACATCTTATTAGATGAGTCCATTTGAATGTCCCATGGATACCGAGAATCTCCCTATGTCCTCAACCCAATGTGGCTGTCTTTATGCCTATATTGCAAATAGCAAAGCAGTACTAGTGGAGCTGAACAGAACAAAACCCAGAAGCATTTTTATAAGGCCACGGTTGAGCTGATGGCGTCCAAGAGCACAGCGCTGCCCAGTGTCACGCGGGCAGGACGCAGAAACTGGGAAGGTGCCAGTGCTTTCTCTGATTGATTTCTTCCTCTCTGCTCTGAGGAGGTGCCTGCTTTATTCTCCTCCTCCTCCTGCTGGTACTAGAACTATGACTGTCTTCCCTCTGCTTCTCCAGCCACTGATGGGATGTGACTGCCCATAGTCAGTTAAAATTCCAGCCACATTTAACAACGCTGGCTTTCGGTAAGCCCAGTCACAAATGACCAGAAGACAGTGTGTTAAGTGGCTCAGGGTTTTTAAGTACCCGTTCTAGATCAGTAAGATATGATCAAATATTGAACTACACTCTGCAAAGACTATTGTGGACTCTTCCTTCGGAGAGGGGCCAGTGCTTACAGAAGGGTCAGTTGCTCATGAGCTAAGGAGATATCTAACCATATTCTGTCTCCTGGGAATAGCGCATCCACCTAGTGACCTGCATCAGAAACACTGGAGACCTCTAGGTCTTCTCCCTCACCGTCAACATGCAGTCAGTTAAGTCCTGCCCTTCTAACACTAGTATCTCTTACATTTTGTCATTTAACTTCATACCCATTGTCAGTAGCATTTTGGGACCCTCACAGTCTCTTGTGAAATCTATTACAACGATCTTCCCACCTTCACGCTCCATCGTCCTAACGGAGTTTAAAATCCTGTTCTGATCGGATTCCCCCAACTCTTGAAGCCCTTCAGTGGCTCCCCAGATTAAGGCAATGGTTCCTAAACTTTCTTGATCAAAAACGGGGGTTCCAATTAAAAATACACATTCCCAGGTTGCTCCTTCTGGACCGGTACATTTGTGGTAGAGCCCGGTCATTGTTGTTTTTAACAGGCATTCCAGTTACTTCCCATGTTCACCCAACTCTTCTCCACTCCCCAGCTCTCCCCCAGGTGTTAGGGCCAGCGTTACGGTGTCTGCCGAGAGTGCACCCTCCAATTCTGTGCATCACCGCTTGGCCAACAACTGCTCATCTTTCCAGAATCAGACTGTGTTCCACCGTCTTTGTCAACACGCCGTTGCTGGGCTGAGTCAACTTCTCCACCCTTCATGCCCCGATGATTCTTGGGCTCACCACCCTTAGCGTTTCTTCACACTAAATAACCTTCCTCGGTTTGTTCCCATTCTAAGAGCAGTGACTCTGTCTTGTTTATCTTATAACTAAAAGGACATGATCTCATAGGAATGCTATGATTATTTCTGCCAGAGCATGAGGGAGCTTAAAAAAAAAAATCACCCCTTTCTTCTGAGCCAACTTATCAATATGAAGTCATCAGTCCAGTGGAGCTCAAATAGTCGCTGTCGGCTGACAGCTGGAGAACGTAGTTTAGGTGCACGGCTCCCACAAGCTTCCTAATGTTACCCCAGACCCTTGGACAGACTTAACACTCAGTGGCTGCCTCCTCCTGCAGAAACAAGAGCTGTGCATGCCTGGTCCCTGTGCCCAGATGGACCCGTCAGTCTGCTCCCATTCCTCTGGAAATGAGTGAGGGGGAAGCAATGGCAAGACAAGATGAAGGGAGCTCCTTCCGCACAGAACATCAGGAGCGGGGACTAAGCATTCCCCCTCGACCCCTCGAATCAGAGATGGCTGCCGGCTGGTCGAACACTCTCTTATCATTGCAGCATTTCCCTCAAGGACCTCAGCATCTGACTTGCAGATTGAAGCCAAGGAAGAGAACTTGGAGATTGGTACTTTGGTGCTAGATAACTTTTTTTTTTCTTTTTTGAGAGAGAGCAAGAGAGTGCACGCACACTTGAGAAGTGGGGGTGGGAGGCAGAGGGGGAGGGAGAGGGAGAGAAGGAATCTTCAGCAGGCTGCACGCCTAGCACAGAGCCCGACTCGGGGCTCAATCCCTCAGATCATGACCAGAGCCAAGATGAAGAGTCAGACGCTCAACCAACTGAGCCCCCCACGTGCACCATTGTTTTTATTCTTTTCATTAAATTCTCAAGCCTGTCAAAGAATGATTAAATATAAATTCTAAATATATATTTTCAAAATTTTTACTTATTTATTTGAAGGGGCCCGGACATGGGGAGGGGCAGAGGGAGATAATCCTGAGCAGGGCCCCTACTAAGCGTGGAACAGGGCTCGATCTCACAGCCCTGAGATCATGACCAGAGCCGAAATCAAGAGTCAGACACTCAACCACTGAGCTACCCAGGTGCCCCTAAATTGTACATTTTTACTCTTTGATATTGTGGGCAAAAAATAAATATTGCAGCCATCAAATTTTTACTTCATATAAAAATTACTATATATTAATGTTAATCTCATTAATACAATTTCACTGTCAGGTTTAAGTGTGGATGTGGACAAGATTTTGGTTTGGAATCTTAATAATACCTTTTCCTTCCAAGATAATGAGCCCTTCATTTGCTTATAGCTTATAGCTGTGTGAATAGGTGAAAGAATTATTACTTTAGGAGGAGAAACTTGGTAAGTTGGCGGATGACTAATTTACAAACGATATTTTACTCTTGATGCAGGTGTGGGCCTGTGGGGGCCAGTTGTTTCCGAAGTTGGTTAATAGGTCAGCAGTAAAATGCCGTGGCCTCCTTCAGTCTATCCCCAGTGTGGCCAGAATTTCAAGCCCTAAGTCTCTTTAATTCTACTTTTCACAATTGCCTTTAATGAAACTGAGTAATTTCCTGTGTGTACCCCACGTCCACACGCTCTATGTAGATAGACGACATTTCTTGGGTAAAAGTCACATTTACTCATTACTCATGATATTTCTTTGGAGTTCCAGGAACATGATCTGGGACATTAATTTTTCAGTTTTCAAGGGAAAACAAGAGGTGAGTAATGACAGACATGAATTGGATCCAACTGTGACGGGTCTCAACCTTCTGGTTGTCTGGGTTCCCAGGCTTCTCACTGTTCTCACACCCCTCCATGCTCAGCCCTTCCAAAGTTCCTTAGCAACTTGAAACCACAGCCTTTTGTTGGAAAAATAAAGTTCTCTCTAAAGGGTAAGCCCAGTGACTATTAGCTCTGTCAGAACAATCTGACGGCCGCTCAAAGACCATATGTAGCAGAGAGCAGGTTTTCCTGGTCGTGTCGAGTTAGCAGCCTGGCCCCAAGTCCAGCCTGAGCCCGAGGGACAGCACAAGCCTCTGCTTTCTAGTCAGGGAACGTGTATCCTATATGAAAATTCCATTTCCTGTTTGGACATTTCCTATCTAAAATCACCTCTGAATTTATTATTATTTTTAAAATTTTATTTATTTGAGAGAGAGAGCACGAGAGAGAAAATGAAAGGGAGAGGACACACAAGCAGGGGGAGCCTCAAGCAGAGGGAGAGAAGCAGGCTCCCTGCTGAGCAAGGAGCCAGGTGCGGGACTTGATCCCAGGATGCTAGGATCATCGCCATTGAATTTAAAAGGTATATATTCTAGGTGGGATCATTAAGATCCTAGGTAGAAGCCCTGAACAAATAGTTTTGAAAGAGCTTTTCAGTGGCCATCGCAGGTTGTAAAAGTGTTACAGTCTTCTAAGCTGCCCTTTACAGCTCTCCTTAGAATTTGTCTTTTCTCTGGGGAAGCAGTTTAATGGGCCTTTGGGCTATGTAGAGATACTCACCGATTAGTGTGTGGAAGTAAGGAGCTGAACGGCTCCGTGGACTCAAGAATGTGCTCCTTAGGTAGACAGCGTCAGGTGGTCACCTGGTTTTCTGCCTTTGGGCTGATTTTATTAGGATAATAAAAATATGTTACTTCCGGTGGTTAAAAAGCCTCAGTACAGTTGGGCCGCGTATTGGGTCCCTCTGATACAGTGTTTAACCCTGGCGTAGCACCCAAGTGCCCTTAGCCTGCTCCCTTCCCTAGGATGGAGTCCGGAGCAGAACCTCCCCAGAGTCCATGCACTGACCGACCTAGGACTTCACAGGCACCTTCTCCCCTCCTCCCGAAGCCACTCTTCTCCTAGAGGCTGGCCTTCAGAGTCTCTCAGCCGAGTGCCCACTAGGCTCCTGTTCTCTGGGGAAATTCTGTCCCACTTACTGGAGAAGGAACTTTTTCTTCTCTGTCCTGTCTACAGCATTTAAGAAGAACGCCTCAGGCTTGGGCTAGATGCAAGCGATGGCCCTCTAGCACTCAGTCAGGGTCCGTTCCTGGGGGAAGAGGAACCAACTCTCCTTTCTGGGGTGTGGGTGGCGGGGAGGCAGGGATGTTTATTTTCTATTCAGCGTCCCCCCCTGGTGAGAGCAGCCAAGGATTTCCTGCTGACCTCACCTGGAGGATGAGCGCCATACTAATGAACCAAGAGCAGCCCACCCTCTTTGGCTTGGGAACTTTACGTCTAAAGTGAGAAAACTGAGCCAGACCTTCAAGACTGCTGATCCGGCTGCTTCTTCTGAATAACCCACCTTGGTTCTTGAAGCATTTGCTTTTTCCTGCGCCTGACTGTAAATTACTTTTTGTTTCCTAAAAAGAAGGGGAAGCACCAGCTCAGATTGAAATTCTTTTCTTCTCTAGTCCACGCTTTCTCCTGATGGTGTCAACAATAGTTCTTAAGAGCAAAGCAGCTCAATCCATATTTATAGTAAAAAAAATTTCTTAGAGGCTAAAACATGTATTGACGATGACCATACATTTTAGGTATAGAGAATAATGCACTTTGTTGGAGCTAAACGTTTGGTTTGTCCTGAGAGAGTAGAATCTTTGCTTTGTCTTTGTGTCACCAAAATGGATGTTGTAGCGCTCGAGCTCAAGGGTGGTGTGGCAGCTGGGATGAGAACAAGGTTTTTATAAGCCTCAGAATCTTAGAAGACCATGATCTTTTCTTCTTCTTCTTCTTCTTTTTTTTTTTTTTAAAGATTTTATTTATTTATTTGACACAGAGAGAGAGATCACAAGTAGGCAGGCGGGGCGGGGATGGGGGGGAAGCAGGCTCCCTGCTGAGCAGAGAGCTGGATGTGGGGCTTGATCCCAGGACCCTGAGATCATGACCTGAGCTGAAGCAGAGGCCCAACCCACTGAGCCACCCAGGCACCCTGATCTTTTCATTTTTTAAATTTTATTCTAATTCCAGCTAACATACAGTGTAATATTAGCCTCAGGTGTACAAGTATAGTGATTCAGCACTTTCCCACATTACCAGTGCTCATCACAAGTGCATTTCTTCATCCCCATCACCTGTTCTACCCCTCCCCCCACACACCTCCTCTCCATTCTCTCTAGGTAAGAGTTTGTTTCTTGGTTTGTGTCTTTTTCCCCTTTGCTTGTCTGTTTTGTTTCTTAAATTCCACATATGAGTGAAATCGTGTGGTATTTGTCTTTCTCTTACATATTTTGCTTAGGTTATACTCTCTAGCTCCATCCATGTCATTACAAATGGCAAATATCATTCTTTTTGACGGCTGAGTAATAGTCCCTTGTGTACACACATCACATCTTCTTTATCCATTCATCAAGTGGTGGACAGTTGAACCGCTTCCATATCTTGGCTATTGTAAATAATGCTGCTATAAATATAGGGGTGTATGTATCCTTTTGAGTTAGTGCTCTTATATTCTTTGGGTAAATACCCAGTAGTGAGATTGCTGGATCTTAGAGCAGTTTTCTTTTTTAACCTTTTGAGGAACCTCCATACTGTTTTTCAGAGTGGCTGCACTGGTTTGCATTCCCGCCAACAGTGCACAAGGGTTCCCCTCATCCTTGCCAATCCTTGTTGTTTCTTGTGTTTTTGATCTTAGCCATTCTGACTAAGGTGGTATCTCATTTTAGATTTGCTTTGTATTTCCCTGATGCTGAGTGATGTTGAGTATTTTTTCATGTGTCTGTTGGCCAGTAGTATGTCTTCTTTGAAGAAATGTCTGTTCATGTCATCTGCCCATCTTTAATCAGAGTATTTGTTTTTTGGGTGTTGAGTTTTATAAGTTCCTTGTATACTTTGGATGCTAACCCTTTATTGGATATGTCATTTGCCAATACCTTCTCTGTTCAGTAGGTTATCTTTTAGTTTTGTTCATTGTTTCCTTTCCATTTACAATTGCACCAAAAATAATTAGATAGCTAGGAATAAACCTAACCAAAGAGGTGAAAGACCTGTACTCTGAAAACTGTAAAACATTGACCAAAGAAATTAGAGGACACAAAGAAATGGAAAGACATTCCATGTTCTTGGCTTGGAAGAACAAACATTGTTAAAACATCTACGCTACCCAAAGCAATCTACACATTTAATATATATCAAAATCCCAGTGGCATTTTTGCTTGAGCAAACAATTGTAATAATTGTATGGAACCACTGAAGACCCCCAACAGCCAAAGCAATCTTGAAAAAGAAGAGCAAAGCTGGAGACATCACAGTTCCAGACTTCAAGTTATATTACAAAGCTGTAGAAATCAAAACATCAAGGTACTGGCATAAAAAAAGTAGATACATAGATCAGTGGAACAGAAAAGAGCCCAGAAATAAACCCATGATTATATGGTCAATTACTCTTCAACAGAGGAGGCAAATGTATGCGATGGGGAAAAGGCCATCTCTTCAACAAATGGTGTTGGGGAAAACTGGACAGCTACATGCAAAGGAATGAAATGGGACCACTTTCTTACACCACACACAACAATGAATTAAAAAATGGATGAAAGACCTGTGACTCCTGAAACCGTGAAACTCCTGGAAGAGAACACAGGCTTATAACCTCTTTGACACTGGCCGTGGCAACTTTTTTCTAGATACATCTCCTAAGGAGAGGGCAGTGATTTTGCAGGGAGAGGAGTAGGAAATTTATTTCTCACCTTCTACAGCTAATCTCACAGCAACATGGACACACACACACTTGGGGTAGGGGGCCAAGGGAAATAAATTACAGTATTAGTACGTCTTTCTCTAGGTGGCATTATAAGATACTTCTGGAGAAGGGAATCTTTTCTGTATTTGTCAAATTTTCAAAAACAAGTACCTGTTGCATTTATCATTATAAAAAGCATTAAATCATTATTTTACAGAAAAATCATATCTGCGAGAATGTATGAGGTCAGTAACCTCATATGTGCTCAGTAAATTTGAGTCCCCTATTATCTCTGATAAAAAAGGAACCGGCTACACTTCCAGCAGGAAAGATTAAGTAACCATGAGACCACCTAGAGCAATAAGCTTCTTTGATAGGATAGGACCATCACCCCTGCTGCCCCAAGCTGCCAAAATTATAAATCAAGGACTGTTCTAAGATTCAACCCTTGGAGAGTCTATTCTGTATAAATCTAAGAGCAGCCCTTCTGGAAGCAAATCCTCTCCCTCAGAAAACAACTATAAAACTGGGCAAAAATGTTGAAAAACAATGATTTCAAGGGCTCTGTTAAAAGACCACAGACATCAAATTAAGAAGCATGTGTCTTTGAGACTACTGACCTTGAACTTCTGCACACAAAGTGAACAACTCAGTGTTCTTGCACGGGGATGCCTCTCCCAGCCCCACTGGTGTGGCAACGTCCCGGAGGTGGGGCAGGCTGGGATCACAAGCAGACTTAGAGCTGCAGGGAGCTGCATTGATCTAGGAGGAAAGCAAGAGCCAATGGCATGGTCTGTAGAATCAGCAAATTTGCTTGGAAATAAGTGGGTGGCCTTCATAGGCAGGAGAACTAGGCCTCGAAAAATGAAGGCACATTAAAAATATCCACAGACTGGGGCACCTGGGTGGCTCAGTTGGTTAAGCAACTGCCTTCGGCTCAGGTCATGATCCTGGAGTCCCAGGATCGAGTCCCACATCGGGCTCCCTGCTTGGCAGTGAGTCTGCTCTCCCTCTGAGCTCTCTACTCTCACACTCTGTCTCTCAAATAAATAAATAAATAAATAAAATTAAAAAAAAATATATCCACAGACTAAGAAAGTCTTAGAGACGTCGTTGCTAGCTGGCCGGCTTCAGGAAATCATAAAGGGCGTACTGCAGGCTGAGAGGAGGGGACAGCAAACCAGAGAATCCACAGGGAAAATGAAGAGCACTGGGCAAAAGTCACTTAATATTCCAAGCATCTAAGAAATAGTGGAAATTTATCTATAGTTTATAAATTACTAAAAGATTTGCATACATTATTTAAGCAAATTTTGGGTGAAATTTGTCCAAAATGTACTTTGCTGTGCATATCAAATGTTATCAATATATTTAATATTGAAATTTTGGAAATCTGCCCATCTTGGAACAATAAATCATGTTTAGGACATAGTTCATAGGCACTTTTATTGGATTAATTGTGAAGACAATGGATGATGGAAAAAATAGGCAAAATGATTATGAGAAAAGTTTCTTAATTTTTGTGGTCAGAAAACTTCCAAGCGCATAACTGGAAATATTTCACACTGCGGGTTAATTTGATGCTTGCTTTCTTCATCCTAAAAATAATCCAAACCATTTATAATCAGGTGAATCACCAACTGCTGTTTGGAAAGTTCTATTTATATTTTCATAATTTTAAATTACTTTTCAGCAAATCACTCTTTCTGTGTACTAAAGTGTGGCCTACAACTATTGTCTTTTGTGGCTAACAACAAATAATCTTTAAACAGTTATTTAATAAAACATGACTTCTAAGCAAAGTATCACAGCTTTAAAAAATAGAGGTATTTGGGTGCCTGGGTGGCTCAGTGGGTTAAAGCCTCTGCCTTCAGCTCAGGTCATGATCCCAGGGTCCTGGGATCCAGCCCCGCATCGGGCTCTCTGCTTGGCAGGAAACCTGCTTCCCCCTCTCTCTCTGCCTGCCTCTCTGCCTACTTGTGATCTCTGTCAAATAAATAAATAAAATCTTAAAAAAAAATAAAAAATAAATAAAAAATAGAGGTACTAGAACCTAAAAAACTGTAATATCAACAGGATAGTATATTCAGCACCAAATATGTAAACAAAAGGACACAACAATATGTGTTCGTTTGTTCATGGGGGGAGGCGCAGAAGGGGAGAAAGAGACTCTCAAGCAGACTCCATGCTGAGGGTAGAGCCCGCCGATCCCATGACCCTGAGATCAGGATCTGAGCTGAAACCAAGAGTCAGCTGCTCAACCTACTGTGCCACCCAGGTGTCCCCACACCAATCTTTAAAAAGCTCAAAGGGATATCAGTGGAATTGAATCATCATGTAATTTAATCAAGGATTCTTAGGAGTGGAAGAGTTTGTATGTTCACTTTAATCAAAACGACTTCTTCTGGGCGCCTGGGTGGCTCAGCGGTTTAAGGCCTCTGCCTTTGGCTCTGGGTCATGATCCCAGGGTCCTGGGATCAAGCCCCGCATCGGACTCTCTGCTCAGCGGGGAGCCTGCTTCCTCCTCTCTCTCTGCCTGCCTCTCTGCCTACTTGTGATCTCTGTCAAATAAATAAAATCTTTTAAAAAAAAGATTTATTCTATTGTTTTTTTAAATTTAAATTAAAAATTTTTTTAATTTAAAAATTTTTTTAAAGATTTTTTTTTTTTATTTTTTACAGGCAGAGATCACAAGTAGGCAGAGAGGCAGGCATAGAGAGAGGGGGAAGCAGGCTCCCTGCTGAGCAGAGAGCCCGAGGCGGGGCTCAATCCCAAGACCCTGAGATCATGACCTGAGCCAACGGCAGAGACTTTAACGCACTGAGCCGCCCAGGCGCCACTTAATTCAGATTTTTAATTTCTCCATCCAACGTGGAGCTTGAACTCACAACCGTGAGATTAAGAGTTTCGTGCTGCACTGGCTGAGCCAGCCGGGCGCCCCAAAAGGATTTAGTCTATTCCCGGGTGCCCCATTCGCCCCGTTCATATTTTATCACTTATTCAAGATAACTGCTGAAAATACAGCGCAGCTGAAGTCATTCTTTTCCCCTACAGAGAAGAACCGGAATCTCTTTTAACAGCAACCTTATGGCCAAGACAAATCTAGTCAGAAGTTAGTCGCATGAAAGCCCAGAAAAGTCGTGGGTTCATAAGCAGACTCCAGGATGTCTGTTCGGAAACTCGTGGGTGAGAAGTGAGCTCGGCTAGGGCAGGGAATGATGAGCTACATGAAATCACTTCTGAGAAGGTTCTGCTCCTCCCAGTCGCCTGGGCAGCGTCCAGGTGGCGATAGTTCAGAAAAGTACTTAGAAACCATAACTGTGGGTAGGAACTGTTTTTTATCGCACGCCCTTGGGGGGATTTTCTTTTCCTTTTGTCTCTACCTTTTTCTTCCCTCCTTCCTCTCTCTCTCTCCCTTCTTCCTCTCGTCCTTTCTCCCTCCCCCCTTCCCTCCCTTCTATCCTTCTCTCTGGTTCATTCTGAATTTTAATGTTTGTAATACTTGTCTGATAAAATTAAGAAGAGTTTCTAAAAATACTAAAAATTTCTGGTATTTGAATTTTCTGCTTTTCATCTTTTTTTCATCACAAAAAGGAAACTAAGAAAGGAGTCCCAAGCGATGCCAGTTATGCAAAGGGGACTTTTGTGCCCTTGCTCGAGGCAGCAAGTCTCTTCACAACAACTTTATAAGAGACGGATGCCCATGGGGTGCACAGGTTGTGACATCTTCCGTCTTTTGTCCCACATTATAGGCAGAGAAGATAGAAGCGTGGCTTACAGAACGCATCAGAAGCTTCCCACCACTCTCAGGACCGATTCTAATCTCCATTCTGGCTCGGGTCTGGTGAAGCAGGGCAGGATATGGAGAACACAAAGGGAGAAGTTAGGGAGAGAAGCGTGTGTGTTGGTGACCCTGTTGGACCTTGTGGGTTGTTTGACGATTGTGCATTTTACTCCAGCTGAAATGAGAAGCCCTTTGAAGGTTTTAGGCAGAGGAGTGATGTAACTCCAGACATCACTCTGGCTGCTCCATTGAGAATGGCCTGAAGAGGAGTAAGGGTAGAAGCAAGGAGGCCTCCTGGGAGGCTACTGGCATGATCCAGGGAAGTGATGATGATGACTAGAGAAGGATGAGAGAAAGTGACGGTGAAAGCAGGTAGGATTCTACGTACATGTTGAAGACAGAGCCCATGGGATGCATGTAGATTGGATCTGGGATGAGAGAACGTGCCAACGATGAGTCTAAGGTTTTGGGTCTGAGAAACCATGAGCATGGAGTAAAAACAGAGATAAGGAGTGGTAAGAAGTGGGATGGGGTGGGATGATAGGAATAGATCAGGGTTCAGTTTGACATGTTAATTTTGAGATGCCTTTTAGCAAGCCAAGTACTGGAGTGATACCTTTGGGTGGGCAGGAGAAGATGAGCTGTAGCTCATAGGTAGAGAGCTTGAACAGTGGACTGTTTATTCCAAATACTTGGAGATAAAGTAAAAAATATGGGTACAGATAGAGGGAGATGAATGGATGGGGTGGCGGGAGCTCAGGCAAGTTCTGTTTTCTCAGCAACAAGATGCAAGGATATCTGGCAAGAGCGAGTGTGGGGGAGGTTATCCCAGAGTTCTGAGGGAGAAAATGTGTGAAACGGTCACTTAGAAGAAAGAACAAGAGTGGACTAGGGAAGTAGAGTATATAGTATTGGCTAGTGGTTATGAATTTAAAGTGAGACCTGTCAGAATGGTTGTGTGTTTTCTTCACCCTCTTCAGCTTCCGGCTCAGCATCTCTCATAAGGCTGCAGTAGACAGGGCAAGGCTGAGTGGGTTTCTGTTCCTGGGTCTCCCTGGACCGCAGCCAAGGTGCTGGCTGGGCCACATGCTCACCTGGAGGCTGGACTGGAGTGGCATTTACTTCCTTGTGCTGTAGGACCGCAGACATCATGGGATTTGTTTGTTGGCTTCTACTTCTGCTGGCTCCAGGCCCCTGTCAGCTCCCAGAAGATGCCTGAAGTTCCTTGCACATGGCCCTGTCTGCAGGCCGTTTGCTTCATGGCAGTTTGTCTCTTTAGGGCCCCGCTAGGGAGTGAGCGTGAGCCCTCTGGCAAGAAGTCTTAATGGAACCCAGTTATGGGACCCATTACCCGAGCATATTCACGGGAGTGACATCCATCATCGTCTCCTTATTCTGTTACTTAGGAGCAAGTCACAGGTCCTTCCCATGTTCAAGGGGAAGGGTGTATTCAATCCAGGAGGTAAGAATTATGGGTGTCCCCTTAGAGTCTCTCTGCCACACCATTCAATTCCCAATACCTGATACCAAGAAAGCCAAACTTAGGAAATCGTATTCTTTTAAACAAAAACTTACAGAGCTTTTGTTCTGAGTCAGAAACTGTTCTAAGCACTTTAAATTGGTCCCCACAGCAACACTAGTGGTCTGTCCCACTATGATCTCCATTTTGCAGATAGGAAGAGAGACGGGCCAGAGACATCAGTGAACTCATCTGGGGGGCTAAGTAAGTGCTGAACTGGGACTCAGCTCACACTCGTGGCTTCCACGTCCACACTCATATAGTCTGTACACTCAGAGTAGTGTGCTACGCTGTCAAGAACAAAGTCAGTGCATCAACGAAGGCTGTTGAGGGACACAGGAAATAATTACCCAGCAGTTCTGACGGACCTACGTAAGTTTTAAGACCATATTTTTGTAACTCAGTTTAGAGGCCAAGCCATTTAGTGCTGTCAGAGACTTTGGGATATCGGGGTCTTTCTTCTGTTAACATTAAGTAACTCAGGCCAAATGGAGTTGTGTGGCCTGGAACAAAAATATGTGGAGGAATTTTTTGTTTTGCCTGAGATTTCCTAGAGGCGATGTCCCCTTGTTATCTTGTCCTTATTTACCTAGGAACTATAAAGCAGATTCCATCTCCGGTAGAGTCCTAAAGAAATGATAGGTGGGGAAGATATCCCCGACACGAATGACTTGTGATAGACTTTGTGTGTGTCCTGCGTATTGAGCTGAGAAGCAGAAGACCTAAAATGCACAGTCAATCCAGCCCACTGGCCTTGGCAGTAGAACTGAAAACATGGTGAAAAATCACTCACATCTGAGAAACCATGGTACGCAAGGTCATCCAGACATAGGTGGGGAGGCAGGTTGGGAACAAAGTATGCTACAGTTCTGGTTTCAGTGTAGGTCAGATGTCATTCCAGGCTGTTTCTGAGGGATTTCCCCAGGGGACGCACGACTGGGCAGGAGAAAGATCCAGCCAAATGGGCTCCCAAGAGAAGGTGTTGAATACTTGACCCAAGGCCCGTAATGGCAGTGAGCTGTTTACACTGTCATGCAGCAATGGATGGCTGACTTCTCCTCTTGCTTCTGCTTCTCACCTATCTATTCTGTCCTTAGGTAAACCACTTCACTTTGGGAGATCTGGTTTCCTTATCTGTGAATTAAGGGAGAGGGATCAGATCATCTCTAGCCCCTAGCGCTGTGATGGCATTTAAAGTCCACACTCCCACGTCACACAGGCCTGCTAGGTGTGGAGTCCTGAGGCGGGGCGCCGCTCTAATTATTACTCACCAACACTCTCTTGTTTACTTTCTCCCCAGCTCGTTTTACTGGGTTATTTTTGTACTTCCTAAATGGCCGTCAGTTTTTGAGGGGCTGTATTTTCAGTAAAAAAAATATGAAATTGAACAGGATGTATTCATTATTTCACAATGTTTTGAAACACACTCTGAGCTACAGAAAATTTAGGGCATGGGAGGAGTAGTGAGCTAAGTCAGGATGACCTCCTGAGAGAAAAGTACTCATGTCCTAGGAAGCCAAAGCCCAAGTTCCTCCACCACCCATCTGTTTGCGTCTTGGAAACAGTGATCTCATGAAGGCTCAGGCCTGCTTTACGGAACGCCTTGCTGGGCCCAATTCTCCTGGTGATCAGATGTACTTCTGGGAAGGGACCTGCGTCCTTTTAGAAGTTCAGTGACCTACCTGAGGCAGTCTCATTCAGGACAATGACAGGGGGGATTTCTTTGCTGGAGGCCTCCTCCCATGAGTTGGCTGTTTGAAAACTCTGGGTGGGTCATTCTTGGTTGTACTGCCTTGGAAAGTGTGGACAGGCTTGGTCACCCACGTCCCACACCAACTGCAGGAAGAACAAGCAGGTTCTTTGAGTGGTTAAATAGCGTACCTCCTTTTCTGAAATTAAAAGAAATATATGCTTTTCTAATTATCAAGTAGTTTTCACTTTAGAAATTTAGAAAAAAAAGTTTAGAAAAAATTTGGAAATTTTTGGAAAATTTTAGACAAAAGCAGCCAAAAGAATATAAAAACTCCTATCATCCCATTGTCCCTAAAAGGCCAAAGCATAAGACCTTCTGTTGTATGTCCTTCTGGATTTTTGAATTTGTGTGCCTGTTTAAAGCATCTCTCTTGGAATCCCAACATGGGATTCTGTGTTTTTAATAGAGGACTATTCCATTTTCCTTCTTGAATAGCTGTTGTGTGGTGGGCCCCTTCTCTTTTAATTCTCTTTCCAACTCTGTAAGACATATTGCATTATCTCAATTTTGTTGATGAGGGAGTTATGGTGATTTTTCCAAATCACACAGCTTCTATCTACCTGTTATCTATCTGTCTATCATCTATCTTATCTATCTTATTTATCAAAGGAAAGTATTATCTACTTTTTTAAACCAAGCTGGGATCATATATACTACTAAAAATATTTACCCTGTGGTAGATAATTCCTTTTTGGTGATTCCAATTTCACAGTTTATTTAATACCAACCCTTAGGTATCTAACTTCTAAGTTCTTTTTTTTTTAAAGATTTTATTTATTCATTTGACAGAGAGAGACACAGCAAGAAAGGGAACACAAGCAGGGGGAGTAGAAGAGGGAGAAGCAGGGGGAATAGAAGAGGGAGAAGCAGGCTTCATGCCAAGCAGGGAGCCCACATGGGGCTTGATCCCAGGGCTCTGGGATCATGATCCAAGCCAAAGGCAGATGCTTAATGACTGAGCCACCCAGGCTCCCCTCTCACTTCTAAGTTCTTTACTTGACTATGAATTCCTTGGTTTCTTTCACTAAGGAGGCAACAGGATTTAGAGAGGGGGATGGTGTTGCCAGTGGGAAAATAACCAGTTAGCAGATGCCCCATTATCAAGGCTGAGGACCAGGTCTCCTGCAATGAGTGAGACTGTCCCTTACCTCCCAACACTTTCTCAAACTCTTTTGGCCTATCCTTTAGGAACATTTCTTCATTCCTGTATTCTCTCCCTCTTCTGAGCTCTGAAATCCTAGTACTGTGCATTCACTGTGGCCCTCTAGCTTGAAAAAGGAACATCTTCCCCGGCTTCATTTTTGTACTCCAGATTTCCCTTGAGGACACGGAACCCTAGTTTTTTTTTTTTTTAAAGATTTTATTTATTTGACAGACAGAGACCACAAGTAGGCAGAGAGGCAGGCAGAGAAAGAGGTGGAGGCAGGCTCCCTGCTGAACAGAGAGCCCGATGCGGGGCTCGATCCCAGAACCTTGGGATCATGACCTGAGCTGAAGGCAGAGGCTTAACCCACTGAGCCACCCAGGTGCCCCGGAACCCTAGCTTTTGATTCCCCCTGGTACCTATCACAAGGACTGGCACAGAATAGTAAACATATTTTAAACAAACATCTATTTGTTCTTGATCGAATGATGAACACACACCAGTTTGTTCTTTAAGGAGTGGTTGACCCCGGGGACATCCATATAAACATCAACGGGTTCTGGAAAATTTCCACTTTGCTCAAGTTCTTCTCCTAGTCAGCTAAGCCATACTGTTTTCAACTGGAAGGTAGGGCATTAGAGAAACACTGCCCATCATCATCCCTGCCCCAAAGACACACAGCTGCCACTATAAGCAGCATGGCCTGTGGCATGTATAGCTTCCCAGGTGATGTGACATTCTGCCTGGCTGATAGAGGGCATGTGACACGGGACAGGCAAACTACTTAGTGACTATCACACCCGGGATCCTTTCCTTCAGAGCTGTGTGCTCTGTGGCTTAAGGATTTTCCTTTGTGTTTGTACTGACAATGAAGAACTCCATTAGTTGCATTTTCATTTTTGGGACTTTTAAACTTTTACATAATTTCAAGCTTTTAGAGAAATTGTGAAGCAGTTATCAAGTTCTATATGCCCTTTCCTCAAATTCAGTAATTGCTAGCGTTTCCCCCAAATATACATTTCTATCATGTATACACACAATCTATATCTGTCTCCGTATTTATGTTAATAACATGGGTTTATACTTATAACTTTGATTGCAATCTGCCACTAAAGAGGTAATTCTAGTCTCCCATTCCATATTTGTGATTCCCTTCTCTAATCTAATCTTATACTCCAATTTAATCTAATCATCCTCTTCAATATATTTAGTCATTTGCTCATCTCCACTATACACAAAATAGTGTCAGAATTGCTAACTCATACCGCTATAAAAAGCCAAACCGCTAAGAGTTTACTATTTGTTTACAGTTCTTTCTTAGATTGAGAGCATACGCTTAAAATACTCTGCTCACAGATATATTCACATGTCAAAAATCATCATATTGTACACTTTAAATCTCTGTAGTTTAAGTCAGTGTCAATAAAGCTGTACAAAATTACTGTGTTCAAAAGTTTCTAAGGTTCATTCCCCAGGGAAACATTTGTTTTTAAAGGATTTTATTTACTTATTTGACAAAGAGAGAGAGACAGCCAGAGACGGAACACAAACGGGGGAGTGGGAGAGGAAGAAGCAGGCTTCCTGTTGAGCAGGGAACCTGATGTGGGGCTCAATCCCAGGATCGGGATCACGACCCGAGCTGAAGGCAGATGCCTAATGACTGAGCCACCCAGGTGCCCCTCCCCAGGGAAACTTTTCAGAGAAGTTATGTTACTTAAGATATAGTGAGGTTGATTTGCTTCTGTTTGTTTTCTATGTCAGTGTTCAACTTCCCTCTTTGTTAATTTCATTTCATTTTCCTTCGGATATGTAAAGTATTAACATGGTTCCGGATGTCAAAACTATCCAGAAAGTTATATATGGAGAAGCGCCTGATTCCTACCTGGCCTCTGCAGGTAACCAATCTTATTGGTTTCTGGTTTATCCAAGTTACAAAATAAGTAAGTTCATCCAAGGAAAATTTGGAATACAAAAATCAAGCCAGAGAAGATGTTCCTTTATCCTTCCCCCCCTTTTTTTTTTTAAATAGGCAGATATAAATAGGTGAAGAGGATTAAGAGGCACAATCTTCCAGTTACAAAACAAGTCAGTCACAGGGATGTAAAGTACAGCATAAGAATGCAGTCAGTGATACTGTGATAATTTATAAGGTGACGGTAACTAGCATTCTGCAGTGTATCTAGATGTCAAAACTATGTTGTGTGCCTGAAGCTAATATAATATTGTATGTCAACTATACTTCGGCTAAAAAGGAATTTGGAAAAGCTGTTTAGGCAAAATGAATTACAATGTGTTGCAGAACGCGTAACATATGTGAAAGCAAAACGTAGGACAACGGGGAGGAGGAGTGAAGATGGCGGAGAAGTAGCAGCTGAGACTGCTTCAGGTGGCGGGAGATCAGCTAGATAGCTTATCTAAAGATTGCAAACACCTACAAATCCAACGGGACATCGAAGAGAAGAAGAACAACTCTAGAAACAGAAAATCAACCACTTTCTGAAAGGTAGGACTGGCGGAGAAGTGAATCCAAAGCGACGGGAAGATAGACCGCGGGGGGAGGGGCCGGCTCCCGGCAAGCGGCGGAGCAGCGGAGCACAAAATCGGGACTTTTAAAAGTCTGTTCCGCTGAGGGACATCGCTCCAGAGGCTTAACCGGGGTGAAGCCCAGGCGGGGTCAGCGCGGCCTCAGGTCCCGCAGGGTCACAGAAGGATCAGGGGTGTCTGAATGTCACAGAGCTTGCAGGTATTAGAAAGGGGAAGCCGGCTACAGAGAGCCAAGGAGTGAGCTCTAAGCTCGGGGTTACCTTGAACCGGTCGCAGGCTCGGTCAGCTCGGAGCGCGGCCGGAGGCCAGGGTGACGGGAGTCATTGGGCGCTGTTCTCTGAGGGCCCACTGAGGAGTGGGGCCCTGGGCTCTCGGCTCCTCCGGGCGGGAGACCAGGTGGCCGCCATCTTCATTCCCGCCCTCCGGACTCTACGGAAAGCGCTCAGGGAACAAAAGCTCCCGAAAGCAAACCCAGCAAACCCGAGCGGATTACTCAGCCCGGCCCCGAGTAAGGGCGGTGCAACTCCGCCCGGGGCAAAGACACTTGAGAATCACTACAACAGGCCCCTCCCCCAGAAGATCAACAAGAAACCCAGCCAGGACCAAGTTCACCTACCAAGGAGTGCAGTTTCAATACCAAGGAGAGCAGCGGAATTCCAGAGGAGGAGAAAGCAAAGCACGGAACTCATGGCTTTCTCCCCATGATTCTTTCGCCTTGCAGTTAATTTAATTTTTTTTTTTTTTCAAATTTTTTTCTCTTCTTCTGCTAAATTTTTTTAACTTTTACCGTTTTCTTTTTTAACGTTTTTTAAATAGGTTATCTAATATATATATATATTTTTTTCCTTTTTATATTTTTTCTTTATTGGTTTTCTTTTTTTAATT